>NC_091190.1:14943471-14955971 GCF_040958095.1 Procambarus clarkii | reverse complement strand
AGACAACAGGTTCTTAAAGACGAGGGTCGAGACAGACGGCGGCTCCTGTAGGAGTGACGAAGACAAGTTTTTCCCCGGAAGCTGTGGACCACAGTTCTTGCAGGAGATCCTGTAGTACAACGTCAAATATCACACGACGATAGGCATTTACAAGCACGCAAGCACGCGCGCGCTTGCACACACACACACACACACACACACACACACACACACACACACACACACACACACACACACACACACACACGCACACACACGCGCGCACACACACGCTCCACTAGCCAGCTGCTGGAAAGGAAAAGAGCAGTGGTAGCTGTAGGTATTAAAGAGCAGGAAGGCTCTAATAGGAAAGAGTGGAATGATAAGGACAAAGCGGCAGTGAATGAAATACTGAAGGCACTAGACATGGAAGGGGCTGAGCATAGCATTGAGAAGGTTTTCAGGTTACACACACACACACACACACACACACACACACACACACACACACACACACACACACACCACACACACACACACACACACACACACACACACACACACACACACACACACACACGCGGAGAATATCGATGATTGCCAATTATTGCAAAGGACTACTGATGGTCATTGTCGATTGTAGTTGCAAGAAGCTTTGGGGATGCGGGTGCTGAAAGAAGCTCTGATACAAGATCTGGAAATAATACTGGAAGAAGATTTAGGTCAGCAGTTACTGGAAGATCTGGATGAAGAAGACAGTTCCCCTCCCCCCAACCAAGTTAATACAAATTCACTTAGAATTTCACTTGACTTTGAAAGCCCGGGTTGGCTAAGGAAATGACAACAACATTAAGAGATAAGAATCTTTGGAAGGGAGAGTGAAGAGGTCTTTGTAAGGCTGAGGGCAGGGGGTGGGGGGTGGGTGGGGGGGGGTTCTGGTGGAGAGGGAGTGGTAGAGAGAGGGTGGTGGCCGGGGGGAGTGGGGTGGCAGCGATAGCTTCATCGGGGAGGGGGTGGTTCATGCTTCCTCGCGCGTGAGGCTTCAGATAAACTCACTCCTGTATTGGCAAGATTCGTTCCATGATGCGCCTTTTCTTTCACTCACATCTCCGTCTCTCTCTCTCGTTACTTACCTGCGTGTGTATGTTTGACGCATACACACGCTCTCACACACACACACACACACACACACACACACACACACACACACACACACACACACACACACACAGTCAATCTGGAGAAGCTACCACATTGGGCCTACCAGCGGTCTCCACGGAACAACCGTGGACATCTTCAAGAGGAAACTAGATTTATTCCTCCAAGGAGTGCCGGACCAACCGGGCTGTGGTGGGTATGTGGGCCTGCGGGCCGCTCCAAGCAACATTCTAGTGGACCAAACTCTCACAAGTCAAGCCTGTCCTCGGGCCGAGCTTGGGGAGTAGTAGAGCTCCCAGAACCCCATCAACCAGGTATCAACCAGGTATCAACCAGGTATCAACCAGGTATCGTGGCGCCGAACCAACACAAAGAGATATCAAAATAAATGTGTGACAAGAAGAGAGGCTCCTGAGGGTTGAAGGGCAGCGAGTGGCGGCGGAGGGCAGCCATTAGGGAGGGCGCCGCAACCAGCCAGGGCTCCCCGGGGTAATCAGAGAGGACGATAATGTCCTCCTCCTCGCTGCGGCCCATCACTTCTCTCTCACCCACCAACCTGCCTCTCCCACACCCGTCTCGGGGCACGGCCTGGCCCGCTGCGCACGACTGCCTCTGGGACGTGTCATCCTCAGCCACCAAGGTGGATACTGTCGTGAATAGGACGAGTGAGTGGTACGATACTTACAGGCGTAAGACATATGTTGATGTATAGGGAAAGTATACTGTCCATTGGCCCTAGGAAATTTGATGCAGTGGCCCCTGGAAAGTTGGTGCTGTGTGCCCTGGAAAGTTGATGCAATGTGCCCTGGAAAGTTGATGCAGTGTGCCCTGGAAAGTTGGTCCTGTGTGCCCTGGAAAGTTGATGCAATGTGCCCTGGAAAGTTGGTCCTGTGTGCCCTGGAAAGTTGATGGAGTGTGCCCTGGAAAGTTGGTGCTGTGTGCCCTGGAAAGTTGATGCAATGTGCCCTGGAAAGTTGATGCAGTGTGCCCTGGAAAGTTGGTCCTGTGTGCCCTGGAAAGTTGATGCAATGTGCCCTGGAAAGTTGGTCCTGTGTGCCCTGGAAAGTTGATGGAGTGTGCCCTGGAAAGTTGGTGCTGTGTGCCCTGGAAAGTTGGTGCTGTGTGCTCTGGAAAGTTTATGCAATGTGCCCTGGAAAGAATGGACACTGTGTTTTGGAAAGACGGATACTCAAGTCTTGAAGGACTAGTGTTCCGGAAAGATAGATGAAGTTGTCCTTGAAGGGTCATGTGGTTCTGGAAGGATGTGTATTGTTTTCTGGAAATTTAGAGGCTTTTATCCACGAAGGATTGATGGTGCAGCTTTGAAAAGTCGAAGAACGAAGAAATATATATAGTTGCCATGGAAAGGTAAGAGGTGTATTCCTTGTGGGAGGGATTTTGAAACTTTGCTGTGGTCCTGGAAGGTTGGGTACTGTGGTCCTGGAAGGTTGGGTACTGTGGTCCTGGAAGGTTGGGTGCTGTGGTCCTGGAAGGTTGGGTACTGTGGTCCTGGGAGGTTGGGTGCTGTGGTCCTGGAAGGTTGGGTGCTGTGGTCCTGGAAGGTTGGGTGCTGTGGTCTTGGAAGGTTGGGTGCTGTGGTCCTGGAAGGTTGGGTGCTGTGGTCCTGGAAGGTTGGGTGCTGTGGTCCTGGAAGGTTGGGTGCTGTGGTCCTGGAAGGTTGGGTACTATGGTCCTGGAAGGTTGGGTGCAAACAGATAGACCTTGACAACATATGTAATGACTGCCACATTCCACCTTTCCACCACACCATCTACTCCCACACCATTTACCACCACACTACCTACTACCATACCACCACACCACCTACAACACCTACCACCACACCACCTACAACACCAACCACCACACCACCTACAACACCTACCACCACACCACCTACAGCACCTACCACGAGCCCCGGTGCAATAGTGTGGCTGCGAGAGGTGGTATACAGTGTACAATGATGCCCTCACCAGACAATCAATACTGTACGCTATTGTTTCCTGCGCTCATATCATGACTCGCTATCTCCATCCCACCGTGTCCTTGTTGTCCTTGATGTCGTTCTTGCTGCTGTTTTTCCTCTTGTGGTTGTCCGTGTGTGTACAAGTCGCTTCTGCATCACTTCTCAGCGTTGCTTCTGATGTTCGCTTGTTGCAGAAGGTAATGGCTTTATACTCTGATGATTTTGTGTGTGTGTGAGTTTGCGCAAAATAATCATATCACGTAATGAAGTACTTTTTTGTTTTAGTGTCTGAAAAATATCCACGTGCTGGACACTGGTCCGCGTTCCCGGAAGTGCAGATTGAGCGGTTATAAGCGGTGACAATAATAAAGATATTTTATGGAAAGGAGTTGTGGAGTAAAATTATCTGCACGTTTAGATCAGCTATTAGTGTCTCGACTTTCCTCGTATCTCGCAATAACAGCGATGGATTTCGTAGGTTTCTAAACCTATCCTAGACGCTCGAGGTGTGCCAACTGATGACTTACGTCTTGGTGTTTCTGGTCTTTTTAACGCGGGACTTATGTTCGAGTTTCTCTCATGACTTAAGACGTACACATTACCTCTCCTTTCTTATTCCAGTCGGTGACTAGTGACAGATTCCACACGGCCGAGTTGTCGGTGCGGCCGAAGGGGGGCCGAGGTATTTCCCTCACTCTCCTTCCTTCCTATCTTTCTCACCTCTCTCTTTCTCTCTCTCCTTCGTCCGGTAACTTTCTCTTCCCGCTCTCCTTCCATTCCACACCGGTCCCCTTATCTCCCTCCTTCTTCCCCCTCCCCCCCCCACTCCTTTTACCTCTCCCCCCCCCTTTCTCTTTCCACCCTGCTGCTTCCCTACCCCCCCCCCCCCCCTCCGCCTTCCCTTCAACGGAGCGACAATTATAGAGCAATTTGTGATTAGGGTTGCGCCTTGTTACCAGTAGTTAGGAGTGCCGGTCGCTCAGCACTGCCGTCAGCGGGTGGCAGCGGCCTCCAGGCACCAACCTGTGGGAAACGCGTTCTCCAGTGTGCTCTTGGGGAGGAATATACACCACATGGCCACTAAAACACCGCGAAACAGGCCACTAAAACACCGTGAAACAGGCCACTAAAACACCGTGAAACAGGCCACTAAAACACCGTGAAACAGGCCACTAAAACACCGTGAAACATGGCCACTAAAACACCGTGAAACAGGCCACTAAAACACCGTGAAACAGGCCACTAAAACACCGTGAAACAGGCCACTAAAACACCGTGAAACAGGCCACTAAAACACCGTGAAACAGGCCACTAAAACACCGTGAAACAGGCCACTAAAACACCGTGAAACAGGCCACTAAAACACCGTGAAACATGGCCACTAAAACACCATGAAACATGGCCACAAGGGGCTCCTTGAGGCTTCAATACATCATCATCAGCAAAACAAACACACTAGCCAATACAACAGCAATATAGATATATCCTACACAATAACAAACGCATAATACACCACACAAACACAGATATAGCCAGTAAAGACACAAAATAAGTAAACATGTATATAAAGCCATCACAAACACACATTCACCACCTGTAGCCCGACCTGATATAGTATAGCATATACTATACTAGTATAGCATATGCTATACTATACTAGTATAGTATATCATATGTTTTAATACTAGTACCTTCAGGCCTTTGAAATTTGTGATTTATCACACCTGAATACTTGGGAGGCGATAGTGTCTAAATAATATTTTTTGTGAGACTTATAATAAAGTCTACGGATTCCTCCATCCGCGTTTCAGTATCTTTTACGTTACAAGCTGGATGACTGCGAAGCCCCAGCCTGGGTCGCGGGTCTGTAGCTCCGCCAGCCGGTATTGTATTTAATCTTTATTTAAACTGTGCACAGATACGCTTCTCTTCTGGCTGTTTTATATCCATTTAAAAGATTAAATGCCTCTAGCAACATAGCCGGCTTTTAAACTTTAATTACAACATGGGAGTTCAAAATTTGTGAATAGGTTATTTGAGAGATGTTTTATATATGTATATTGTGCTGTGCTTGTTGGGACCTGCTAGAAACTTGTATCCCCTTTATCTCACTCTCTCATACTTCTCTCTCTCTCTCTCTCTCTCTCTCTCTCTCTCTCTCTCTCTCTCTCTCTCTCTCTCTCTCTCTCTCTCTCTCTCTCTCTCTGTATTTTTCAGGTACGACAAGATAGCATTTGGTATTCTGTGGAATAATATTAGAACTAATACCATGCAGAGAGCACATGGAATTTGGTGTTATGGGTGAAAATAAATGATGCAATACAGTCCTCACTGTTGCATGTTTATCGTTACTTACTTGTAAGTTAGCAGTGCCGCTGACGTGAAGGTCGAAATTGGAACAGGAACAGTGACGACTGGAACAGTAGACGACTGGAACAGTGGACAACGAAGGATGTCGTTGGGGTTGCTGCAAGTCTGTGGTACATCGCATTTTGACGTATCAATCCCCAAAGGCCAAAAAAACTGATGTCCTGAAAATCATAGAGGTTCGCAAAATTGATGTGATGTCTCGTTTTCTGTTTGTGGGTCCTCTGTTAGATGAGGTTCGGGAAATTTAGTACATCAGTTTAGCGACGTTGTGAACGCTGGAGAGGACGGGCTGTATATAGTGTTACATTGGTGGGTCGAGACCCGCATTATGAGGTGAGCGTTGGTGAAGCCCTCGGCACGTCGATCTCTCACACCTCCAGCGCTAAACTGCACAGTCGACCTGCTCTATTTTGTGTTCTGACTAACAGGTAAATGCAGATTTACCGTATAAAGCTATAATTCATAACACTATCATACTGTTAGTAACATTAGCAATATTGATAGCAACAGTTTCATTACCTGTTTTATATTATTGTTCAGTTATGTTTATCTGTGATTTAAAGTAGTACAGTCAGCAGACATGCTGCTTGAGGAGACGTCTGCAGTACTTGGAGCTGAGCCAGGTTACTTGTACTGTGTGGGCACACACTTAAGCAGACGAGGAGTCCCCTTAACGTGGCTGATATATGTTGACCAAACCAAACACTAGAAAGTGAAGGGACGACGACGTTTCGGTCCGTCCTGGACCATTCTCAAGTCGATTGTGGATCGACTTGACAAATGGTCCAGGACGGATCGAAACGTCGTCGTCCCTTCACTTTCTAGTGTGTGGTTTGGTCAACACACACTTAACTCTGTGCTCCCAAGCATATTATTACTATATGTGAGTCAGTTGTTTCTGTTCAGGTTGAAGGTGAACAGTGTGTACCAGTCAGACGCTCCTGCCCTTCTTCAGTGTATACAACGTCCTAAACTGCACTATCGATCTCCCATGATGATTATAAGTATGTGTAGGCGAATGGTGGGATTCGTAAGGCTAGTGTTAAGACAAGTGAGAATATTATGTACGCTCACAGTGTGAGCAACGTTACACGATAGTCCCAGGTTGTAAACTTACGATCGTGACAGGTGTCTGTCTGGATGTCTCCACTCGGGAATGACTACCTGTAACTCAGGACAATAATCTGACTGTAAGAATGATCAGTGCCATCAGCTTGCTGTTACTGTAAGAGAAGGGTGTCTCTGCCTGCCTGCCTGCCTGCCTGCCTGTCCCTGCTTGCCTGCCTGCGTGCCTGCCTCCCTGCCTCTCTGTATGCCTGCCTGCCTTCTTGTCTGCATGCTTCCTTGCCTGCATGCCTCTCTGCCTGCCTACCTGTCTGCCTGCCTGCTTGCCTGTCTCCTTGCCTCTCTGTATACCTGCCAGCCTCCTTGCCTTCCTGCCTACTTGCCTGCCTGAACCAATGCTACTGAACTACGAAGCCTTACTTTCAATTAACAAAATCTTCATTTCAAATAGAATAATTCTTATACAAGGGAAGGGAAGTAGAGGCCATAGTAGAGCAGCTTGAGGTAGAGGGTGAAGGTGTGACTAGCTGCTCTTACCGACGACGGCCCCCCCTTCAGTAATTCACTACCACAGACCCTCAGAGGACGTTAACCTCAGCAGTCGGTGGCCCCTCTGCTGCCCTAGGCTGCTGACCAGGGCAACCCAAGCCCCAGAGCCGCCCCAGTTGCTCAAAAGAATGTGATTGAACCTGCGTCACTATATTTGCCTTCAGTTTTTAATCAGTATCGAACGCTTTGATGGCGTGTGTTTTTATCTAAGCGTGGTTTACTCAATCCACTTTGAATGAAGTATATGTATATACACATCAATGGTTATTTGGAGAGGAAAAATAAAATTGTTGACGAGAGAGCGAGAGTTTTTTCTTGTTTCATTGGAATGCACTCGTAGATGGTCGCCTTGTGGCATATGACACTCGTAGATGGGCGCCTTGTGGCTACGATACTGGGTACCTTGTGCCTTGTACCTGTCAGGTAAGGAGGGAGGTGTGCCTGACATTGATGAAATACGCGGTCTTCAAGCCTACACGGGGGAAGGGTGGCACCGTTGACCGTGACAACATCAGACTTTGTATATAACAGCGGCAGTCTTGAGCTATTCGGAATTTACACGCCATTGATGTGTGGATCAGTGTGACACGGCCAAGTATTTGAGCGTTGATGCTGGGCGATGGAACACCCCGCTCGGACCGCTCCTCCCGTAGGAGGGTGTCGTTGTCTGTGTGGCCCCGACCCCTATTGAGAGGTGCGTTGGTCTCTGCAAGTCTCACCTCTCTCTCTCTCAGTCAGTCCAGCTTTGAAGACACGTTGTAATAACAAACTATATTTACACATTTCCTGAGAAATTGAATCGACCCTAAGGAATTCATTATTTATTTTTTTAGCACAAATAACCATTGCTGATGAGCCTTTTCAGGGTTGAAATATGCTGTCAAGCGTGAGGCGCGTACAAGACCCAGACGTATACAGGAGCAGATGTCGAGCAGCAGGAGAGACAGAGAGAGAGAGAGAGAGAGACAGACAGACAGACAGACAGACAGACAGACAGAGACTCAGTGTGATATCTCTCGCCTGATCTTTAAAACTATCACATTAAAGGTGAAAAAAGCACGTTCAGAAAGTCCCTCTCTCTCTCGATATTTTCACAGTGTAACTACACAACAGCACCACAGTGAGGCACCACAAAAACCCCGTGGCATCAGCTCAGCAAATCACCACCATAACATCAGCACAGTGGAGCGCCACCACATTAGAGCACCATCACCACCACTGTGGTTCGTGGATGGTTGAATTCTTGTACTAACCCGCAGATCCTGCATGATGTTCCACCTGCTGCGTTATGGTCACTACATATGCATTGCTCTATCTCTAACTAACCCTTAATATGTGTTACTAGCACAGTAATACCACAGTAGCACATTACCTCTCACCACAGTAGCACAGTAAACACTCGGTAGTTACACAGCACCTACACAGTAACCACTCAGCAGCACAGTAACGCCACAACACTCACTAGAGTAACATTAAACCCACATAAACACAAACACAGGGAACACAGGAGCACAAACACAGGGAACACAGTAGCACAAACACAGACGGAACAGTAGCACAATAGCACCCACCCTACAACACCACTTACTATCACCACACAACACGATAGTTAGACAGTTCAATACCAGTTAACACAGCACAATTGTTTGAGCTGAAGTATGGTGGGGGAGGGAGAGAGGGAGGCAGAGGGCGTCAACCGGACAGAACCTCATGGAAGAACAGTGGAAAGTTTCCGGCCAGCGAGTGTCATTCCACAGCTGATATTTGAACAGTACGCAATATTGGTTATATCTGCAGGGCCACCCGCATCTCATCCCGGTGTTGGGAGAAATGTCTGATTTTTTGGGGGGGAAAGTAGTTGATTCTGGTGGATGCCGAACTGCTGTAACATATATCGTGTACTGGTTTGTGAGAAGCCCCCTCCAATCTGGGTAGAAAATATATGAGTAATTTTCGGTTCTAAGTGAACTTCGACACGCTTTTTGTATGTGCATCGAGGGAACGGGTTAGTGTCTGTCTCTGTCTCTGTCTCTCTCTCTCTCTCTCTGTCTCTCTGTCTCTCTGTCTCTCTGTCTCTCTCTCTCTCTCTCTCTCTCTCTCTCTCTCTCTCTCTCGCTCTCTCGCTCTCTCTCTCTCTCTCTCTCTCTCTCTCTCTCTCTCTCTCTCTCTCTCTCTCTCGCTCTCTCTCTCTCTCTCTCTCTCTCTCTCTCTCTCTCTCTCTCTCTCTCTCTCTCTCTCTCTCTCTCTGTCTCTCTGTCTCTCTCTCTCTCTCTCTCTCTCTCTCTCTCTCTCTCTCTCTCTCTCTCTCTCTCTCTCTCTCTCTCTCTCTCTCTCTCTCTCTCTCTCTGTCTCTCTGTCTCTCTCTCTCTCTCTCTCTCTCTCTCTCTCTCTCTCTCTCTCTCTCTCTCTCTCTCTCTCTCTCTCTGTCTCTGTCTCTGTCTCTCTCTCTGTCTCTCTCTCTGTCTCTCTCTCTGTCTCTCTCTCTCTCTCTCTCTCTCTCTCTCTCTCTCTCTCTCTCTCTCTCTCTCTCTCTCTCTCTCTCTCTCTCTCTCTCTCTCTCTCTCTCTGTCTCCTCTCTCTCTCTCTCTCTCTGTCTCCTCTCTCTCTCTCTCTCTCTCTCTCTCTCTCTCTCTCTCTCTCTCTCTCTCTCTCTCTCTCTCTCTCTCTCTCTCTCTCTCTCTCTCTCTCTCACACACACACACACACACACACACACACACACACACACTGGTTTCATTCGAATTTATAATTAAATTGACCAACTCTCCTTCATATCAGACAGACCTGAATACACACCACAAAGCTTTGTGTCTTCTTTTGTAAACAATATCAAAATCATCTTGAAAATTGCTTTCGCAGAGAACACTGAAAAACAACAAACAGATGCCAATAGTATTCAACTTGCCAAGTATTTGGCACACACACACACACACACACACACACACACACACACACACACACACACACACACACACACACACACACACACACACACACACACCAACAACAACAACAACAACACGTTCAAAAGTGACGACTTCCAATTACTTAAGAAAAATTCTAAAACTCGAACTTAATACAGAAAGCAAGACGAAAAACGACAACGCCATTAAATAATGATGTCGGAGGACCTAATTGGCATGTGCAGTTCCCACATCGTATATCCCAAAACATCGTGCGTGGGTCTCTGGGGGACTCTTAAGAATCCGCCCCCACATCCCTAGGCCGGATGTGGATACAACAACATCGTTCCGTAAAACTCCCAACAAATCAAAGTCGGATACGGGTACCACAGTTCCTCTCCCGACCACGACAAACCCTCAGGGGAACCATAGATTACAGCGTATCTTCTTCAGCCGAGGAGGATATACAGAAACTGGACAGGTCTACCGTTTGTTCCATCAAAGAAAGGTATTTTTGCTTTATTTTGGGAGGTAAAGCGCCCTGTTACGTTAATCTAGAGTATTTTATGGTGGGTTAGGATAGGGGGTAACATAGAGTATGCTGGGTATGAATATGCGAGGTTTGGTGAGGTTAAGCGGTCCTGGTGGAGGAAGAACATTGCCTGGTGACGTGCTGGTCCTGGTGCAGGCGACGTCGACGTCTGCTGCTGCTGCTAGTGATGTTATCGCTCTTTACCTTAATCATATCATTTCCTCAGCCAGGGCGGCTAATGGGTGAACGGGGACGTTTAAGATGACCGAGATGTGTGGGATGGGTTCCCTCCGCCCCCCACCACCACCCCCACCTGCCTCGCCAGCTCACTATGTACGCGCGCGCACACACACACACACACACACACACACACACACACACACACACACACACACACACACACACACACACACACACACACACACACACACACACACTGGTCTGTTGATTGACGGTTGAAAGGCGGGACCAACGAGCCAGAGCTCAACTCCCGCAAGCACAAATAGGTGAGTATACACACACACACACACACACACACACACACACACACACACACGCACGCACGCACGCACGCACGCACGCACGCACGCACATATAACACGGTTGTCAAAAAAATCTTTCCGCTCGTGTGAATGTTTTGACAGGGGCTGGGATTGGGCTGCCCTGTTCATAAACTATTGTTCCCAAGCTGCGTCCTGGTTCCCCTGTCCCCCCTCCCCTTCCACATCTCTCCCATTTCGCCTTCCGCCGATACTCCTTCTCCTGCCCCTTCTTCTTTCACCTGTCCCATCCCCAGTCATCTGCATCTAAGAATCTCTTCCATTCATACCCCCCCCCATTCCCTTCCACCTTTCCCCTCCATTCCCTCTGTCCCTCTTCCTTTTCACCTACCCCCCCCCCCCACATGCGGGCCACCGGTCCACACCCCCAATCCAGTTGTTGCCTGGCCGCAGCTGACAGTGTTGCATCATAGTATGTGAACGTCAACTGACTTGACACCCTTGTCAACGCTACTCTCAGTGGAGCCCCCGTCCCTGCCACTGCTCCCATTCTCAAAGGCCCCCTGGAGCCTCCCACAGCCTCATGGGACCTCCAACAGTCTCCAGGAGCCTCCCACAGCCTCATGGGACCTCCAACAGTCTCCAGGAGCCTCTAGGAGCCTCTAGGAGCCTCTAGAAGCCTTCAGGAGCCTCTAGGAGCCTCCAGGAGCCTCTAGGAGCCTCCAGGAGCCTCTAGGAGCCTCCAGGAGCCTTCAGGAGCCTCCAGGAGCCTCTAGGAGCCTTCAGGAGCCTCTATGAGCCTCCAGTAGCCTCTAGGAGCCTCCAGGAGCCTCTAGGAGCCTCTAGGAGCCTCCAGGAGCCTCCGAGGGCTCCTATAGCCTCCTATAGCCTCCATCCTCTTCCTGGAGGCTCTGTACCTTCATGCCAAATGTGGTCGATTTTGTCTCTCTCTCTCTCTCTCTCTCTCTCTCTCTCTCTCTCTCTCTCTCTCTCTCTCTCTCTCTCTCTCTCTCTCTCTCTCTCTCTCTCTCTCTCTCTCTCTTCTACACCACATCTATGCGTACACACACCCCTCCATCTCCCCCCACACACACCTAACCCAAACACCTCCAGAAATTCCCCCCAGTTTTATTTCCATTAGAGGAGCCGCGCTTTTGCAAGCAGGCAATTTCAGAATTTTTCTCTGGTACGGTATCACAGGCGCCACTCGCCTCCTACCAACCTGTCTCCACCGAAACAAATCAAGAATGACGCATTCCGGTGTGATATTCTACCACGAGAAAATCTTTCGGACTGAAATTGATTTTGTGATTTTTTTTTTAGGGCTGTCAATATTATTTGATGGAAAAAACTGTACCCGGAGGGAGAGGGGGGGGGAAGAGGGAGGGTGTGGGGGTTGAGAGGGTGAGGGGTGGGGAGGGAGGGAGGGAGGGAGAAAGGGAGAGGGAGTTGGGGGAAGGGGGAGTTCAGACCCCTCG
>NC_091190.1:14935971-14938471 GCF_040958095.1 Procambarus clarkii | reverse complement strand
GGCGGCGAATGGGTAGATGGTGCGTGCAGGTGGAAATGTGGTGGTGTGTGTGTGTGTGTGTGTGTGTGTGTGTGTGTGTGTGTGTGTGTGTGTGTGTGTGTGTGTGTGTGTGTGTGTGTGTGTGTGTGTGTGTGTAACCCCCCCCCCCTTTTCTCCCAGCCACTCCTAGACGGAGAGCGGCCACCGGAGCACCTCAGAGGCGGCATCACATGCAGCCAGTCACTGGTGGAGGAAGTGCCAAGCTTATGGAGGAATGTCCTTGATGTCGGACACGCACGCGCGCGCACACACACACACACACACACACACACACACACACACACACACACACACACACACACACACACACACACACACACACACACACACACACACTCATACATCAAGTATACAACATACTTTCATTTTCACCTGACAAAGTATGTGAATAAAATAAGGTTAAACATTCCCACTGACGAAGTTTGTCTCGGAAAATAAAGATCGCGTTAAAGTACACAGCCGTAGTAAACTCGATAATAACGGTTCATAGTTTACACAAAGTGTCAGTATTTTACATCGTCCAACCTAAAAAAAAGGTTTAATCCTAATGAGAATCTTTTCGGTCTTTTACGCTAAAATAAGGACTGGATCCTCTTTAACTGTTCATCTGTAAGCTCCTCTGCAACCTTGAAAGTAATTAATTTTTGAAAGGAATCGAACGCTGACCTTGAGTGAACAGATCTGTTTTGGTTTTAAGATTTTGGAGAGTTTATGTATTAGAATTATTCGACATATTAACAGCTAATTGGTTGTAAGAAAGTGCTATAGAAACTGGGATTAATGTTCGTGATTAACATAAATCACCATTACGAATCGTCATCAGTAACGTCGCCAAGCATAACTATCACAATCCCACAAGCATCGCAGTCACCATCCCTTAACCATCACGGTCATCGTCACAGTCACCAACTGCGATACTGTTCCTGCCATCCAGCTGGTACTTCTACTACACATGCAAGATATCACTACGACCTGTGTACGAAGATAGCTCAGGTCGGGGCGAGGGGGCGAGTCTGCAAATGCTGTCGAATTACCGGTAACTGAACACGGTCCAGCAGGCGGTGGAGCTCAGCTTCTCTGGAGAGAGATAGAGACACACACACACACACACACACACACACACACACACACACACACACACACACACACATATATATCTTGGTTACATAAATACAGTGATCTGAAAGCGTGCTTATTCTGCCTACGCCATGGGTGGCTGGAAATTTACAGTTGCCTGAGTACAGGAACTATTGTTCAACTGTATATTCCGTCACATTGCCACTTTGGGAGTGGACACTGGAAGAAACATCATACGCCAAATATTACCTGCACTGTTATCTCCATCATCACTAGCAGTAGAAACTGTAATCTTGTATTACTGTTGGTTGGCAAAGATTCAGTCGTCTATACTGGTCGACAGGTTCAGTCGTCTATACTGGTCGACAGGTTCAGTCGTCTATACTGGTCGACAGGTTCAGTCGTCTATACTGGTCGACAGGTTCAGTCGTCTATACTGGTCGACAGGTTCAGTCGTCTATACTGGTCGACAGGTTCAGTCGTCTATACTGGTCGACAGGTTCAGTCGTCTATACTGGTCGACAGGTTCAGTCGTCTATACTGGTCGACAGGTTCAGTCGTCTATACTGGTCGACAGGTTCAGTCGTCTATACTGGTCGACAGGTTCAGTCCTCCACACTGGTCGACAGGTTCAGTCCTCTACACTGGTCGACAGGTTCAGTCCTTCACACTGGTCGACAAGTTCAGTCCTCCACACTGGTCGACAAGTTCAGTCATCACACTGGTCGACAGGTTCAGTCATCACACTGGTCGACAGGTTCAGTCCTCCACACTGGTCGACAGGTTCAGTCCTTCACACTGGTCGACAGGTTCAGTCCTCCACACTGGTCAACAGGTTCAGTCCTCCACACTGGTCAACAGGTTCAGTCCTCCACACTGGTCGACAGGTTCAGTCCTCCACACTGGTCGACAGGTTCAGTCCTCCACACTGGTCAACAGGTTCAGTCCTCCACACTGGTCAACAGGTTCAGTCCTCCACACTGGTCGACAGGTTCAGTCCTCCACACTGGTCGACAGGTTCAGTCCTCTACACTGGTCGACAGGTTCAGTCCTTCACACTGGTCGACAAGTTCAGTCCTCCACACTGGTCGACAAGTTCAGTCATCACACTGGTCGACAGGTTCAGTCATCACACTGGTCGACAGGTTCAGTCCTCCACACTGGTCGACAGGTTCAGTCCTTCACACTGGTCGACAGGTTCAGTCCTCCACACTGGTCAACAGGTTCAGTCCTCCACACTGGTCAACAGGTTCAGTCCTCCACACTGGTCGACAGGTTCAGTCCTCCACACTGGTCGACAGGTTCAGTCCTCCACACTGGTCGACAGGTTCAGTCCTCCACACTGGTCGACAGGTTCAGTCCTCCACACTGGTCGACAAGTTCA
>NC_091190.1:14885971-14930971 GCF_040958095.1 Procambarus clarkii | reverse complement strand
ACAGGTGTTTTTAGTGACTGTGTAACTGGGAAGGGAGTGCTTACGAGAGACTCTTGAGGGCAGGGGATAGTGAGAGATAGAGAGAGACAGAGGCCAGGCAGGAGAGTATGTGAGGGGGAGTATGAGGCAGCTGTAACTGTAAACTGTAAAACAGTTTACAGGGATTAACTGTAAAACAGCGAAGCGAGAAGTGAAATGAAATATTACTGGGTAAATCTGTTTTTTTTTTCTCGCTTTAAGTTTGTTTTGACAGCTTTGTCAATAATAGCTGGCAGCAAGGACGTTATGGCCACTTGTACAGAGTGACGGTGGGTGTTGACAGTCAAACAAGACCGTGCAGGCGATGAGTCACAATAACGTGGCTGAAGTATGTTGACCAGACCACACACTAGAAATTGAAGGGACGACGACGTTTCGGTCCGAAACGTTCCCTTTCTTTCTCTCTTCTCCCTTTTTCTGTTCATTGTCTTCTCCTACGCTCCCTTGCTATCCTCTTCTTTTTCCTATTACTATCTCCTTCGGTGGTTATAATAGGAGCTGCCTCGTATGGGCCAATAGGCCTGCTGCAGTTCTCATTACTACTATCCCCTACACCTGACTTTCCTCCTCAGCTCTCTCTTGCCTATTTAATGCCTGTCCCTACCTGTCCTCATCACAATCGACTTGAGAATGGTCCAGGACGGACCGAAACGTCGTCGTCCCTTCAATTTCTAGTGTGTGGTCTGGTCAACAAACAAGACCGTCAAACAGCACAAGACGGAACGCGAGAAAGTTCAGAGGTCAGCCACCATTGTAATCACAGAACAAAAAAGGTATAAATTACGATGCAAGATTACACCAATTAAACCTCACGTCACTGGAGGACAGAAGAGTTAGAGAAGACAGGATTACTACATACAAAATTGTATGTGATGGTGATGCCCGCTGGCCGGGATGGTGATGACCGCCCACTAGGATGGTGATGACCGCTCGCTGGGAGGGAGAGCTGAGAAGAGGATAAAATCCCTCAAAGCACTGAGCGTGAAGTAACAAATGACCTACAAAGAGAAGTTAGATGAGTCTCTGAATGGTTTAATCGAGGCGTAATTGATTAGTGCAGCGGTGGGGGGGGGGGGAGGAGGATGTGTTGCTGTGGGGGGGGGGGAAGGATGTGCTACTGCGAGAGAGCAACACATCCTCCCCCCCCCCCCCACCCAAGCTTCCATATCATTCATAACTCTCCTGTCTGTAAATAGCAGGTCGTTTGTTCCAGCTTATCTCATGAAATACGACTAACTGCGTTTCTACAAGAGATAGCGTCATAGGGGGTTGAAACAGATAACAAAATGATCTTTATATCATACTCTTTCATACGAGAATAATAATAATATATATACTTTCATTATATTCTGACCATATATCTACGGGAGTTGGTTTTGTAGAACATGATTGCAGACCCCCGCCTTTCCATGCGACTAGAAAGGCGGGGTCCGAGAGCTAATACTCGATCCCGTTAGCACAAATAGGAGAGTGTAAACCTAGAGACACTTGTGTGGGTCCTGGTTCGAGGTGTTCTTCCGGAGGCCGGACCCCCGGATGAGGCCGGAATATTCACGCTCGCAAGAACATATTACAGAAGAATATATGTAGACAATGGAATGTGGTTATACGACATAGTTTGATACATGCATTTGTTTTGTGCCATAACTTGGTGGTGTTGAGTGCAGCACCAGCTGATAGCGTTTGAGTGCAGCACCAGCTGATAGCGGTGAGTGCGGCACCAGCTGATAGCGTTGAGTGCAGCACCAGCTGATAGCGGTGAGTGCAGCACCAGCTGATAGCGTTGAGTGCAGCACCAGCTGATAGCGGTGAGTGCAGCACCAGCTGATAGCGTTGAGTGCAGCACCAGCTGATAGCGGTGAGTGCAGCACCAGCTGATAGCGTTTGAGTGCAGCACCAGTTGATAGCGGTGAGTGCAGCACCAGCTGATAGCGTTTGAGTGCAGCACCAGCTGATACCGGTGAGTGCAGCACCACCACTCTTCATCCTTGTACTCTTCATAGTCAAAAACTGTCGATTAGTGCTATCACATTCTTCGTCTTTCCCCCCATATCTCTCTCTCTCTCTCTCTCTCTCTCTCTCTCTCTCTCTCTCTCTCTCTCTCTCTCTCTCTCTCTCTCTCTCTCTCTCTCTCTCTCTCTCTCTCTCTCTCTCCGAAGTTATCTCTCTGCAATATCTCCTCTCATTTGTTTTCTCTTGTTTCTCATTTACGTTATATGCTACCATAACTCCTCTGCCAGTCTCATTTGTTGTCCTTGGCTGGCTCAGTCTGGCCTCTCCTCCGTCTTCCTCTCCTCCGTCTTCCTCTCCCCCGTCTTTCTCTCCCCCGTCTTCCTCTCCCCCGTCTTCCTCTCCCCCGTCTTCCTCTCTCCCCCGTCTTCCTCTCCCCCGTCTTCCTCTCTCTCGTCTTCCTCTCTCTCGTCTTCCTCTCTCCTCCGTCTTCCTCTCTCCCCCGTCTTCCTCTCTCCTTCAGTTATTGTCATCGTCCTGTCTGTGGCCTCTTCTTCTTCCCTTGTCCTCTCTCACCCTCTCTCGCCCATCCTCTTCTTCTCGCTCTCTTGACCACGCTGAAAATTTTGGGAGCTTGTATTCCTTCCAATATTGCGGCTGGTGTGTAGCACGTGTGTGGAACATGTTCCATACACACACATCCACATATATCCACACATCCTGGACACATCCACACTTGCTTCTCTTGGCTCTGGCGTGCTCTAAAGAGGTTAGGCATCACCAAAATAAATATATCTTGCCAAAATCAGACATCAGAAGTTGAGGAATCTATTAAAAGTTTTGAGGGCGGTCGGCGGCGTTTAACCTTAAAGATGCAGGTCCCCGGCTGCTGGTGGTGGTGGTGGTGGTGGTGGTGTGCCACAAGACCCTGATGGTGGTAGTGGTGGTGGTGCTCCAGCTGCTGGCGCTGTACCTTAATAGCCTTGTATGTAACGATGGCACTGTAGTTTCTGTGTAGTCTATCAGGTGTTTTAGTCTCGTCCAAGACAATGCCTTGTCCATCATGACCTGGTGGGGAGTTAAGTCACTGTCTTACTCTGCCAGAGGTCGTAGCCACCACGACCTGGTGGGGAGTTAAGTCACTGTCTTACTCTGCCAGAGGTCGTAGCTACGTCTTAAATGCGACTTGCTAATTCAAACTCCACGCTGCCTCTTCGTCTTGTTTGAATTCAAGACGATTCACTTCCTGATTATTTTATTTGGTAAATTTACAGAAAATGTGGTTCTGGCGTGCGTGTGATTGCGTGAGAGTGCGAGTGCATGAGGGAGCGAATACAACACATCCCGCCCCCCAACCCGCCCGTGGTGTCAACGCCGCCGCCGTCGTATTCCGTCATTGATTCACCATTTACTAGATCCACCTGTGGTGCATACAGGCCACCTGTGGTGCATACAGGCCACCTGTGGTCCACACAGACCACCTGTGGTCCACACAGACCACCTGTGGTCCACACAGGCCACCTGTGGTCCACACAGACCACCTGTGGTCCACACAAAGAAAACGATAGAGGAGCGACGACGGGAAACTGTAACATTCACTTCAATAAGTCTTAAGTGGCGCTGATCTTTCAACCACACCAAGCCATGTATCTCCCCCCCCCCCCCCCCCCCCGTCAAGCGCCGCCGCCGCGGCTGCTGCCCCCCTCTCTCTCTCTCTCTCTCTCTCCTTGCAGTGTCCTGACTATTGGCGACCTTGATGGAAATGCTACAGTGCCCAACTACACTCTGTATTGGGTATTGACGTGGCCCCCAACACCGGCCTCGATGATCCATTAGCTTAGATCCGCTTAGTGCAGCTCTGTCCGCGTCGGGTGCAGCTCTGTCCGCGTCGGGTGCAGCTCTGTCCGCGTCGGGTGCAGCTCTGCACGCATCTGGAGCAGCATATACTCCCGTTGAGTGCATCTTTGACATGTTGAGTGCGTGCCTGGCAAACCGAGGTGCATGTCTTGATTAGTCGAGCGCCAGACACGGCTATATTGACGGCAGCTTCCACCCGTCAAGAGAAGGTAACCCGCACGTAGCTACTTTTACCCGTCGATTGATGGTGTAAATCGCTGAGAGCAGCTTTTGATCTGTAATATAGACGGTCGATAGACGGTAACCCGCGGAAAAGCAGGTTTGATCCGTCGATAGAGGGTATATACCCCAGAGCAGAGTCGACATGGAAGGTAAACCCTAGAGCAGAGAGTCGACATGGAAGGTAAACCAGAGAGCAGAGAGTCGACATGGAAGGTAAACCCCAGAGCAGAGAGTCGACATGGAAGGTAAACCCCAGAGCAGAGAGTCGACATATAAGGTAAACCGCGGAGAGCAGCGCGCATAGCTAACTGGTGTAAACTCACAGCCACTGGTATTATGCAGGAGAGCTCAACGGACAGGGAGGCTCAAGTTGTTTCATTACCATAGTCAGACCTAGCGAGGGGTGGCTCTCTCTCTCTCTCTCTCTCTCTCTCTCTCTCTCTCTCTCTCTCTCTCTCTCTCTCTCTCTCTCTCTCTCTCTCTCTCTCTCTCTCTCTCTCTCTCTCTCTCTCTCTCTCTCACAGTCCCCCTTGCCACTGGTGTATTGCCGGGGGTCTGATATGGCACACATATACTAGGGGTCACCACTAGACAGGATGACCCCACACCAGGGGTCACCACTAGACAGGATGACCTTACACCAGGGGTCACCACTACAAAGGATGACCCCCACTCCAGGGGGTCACCACTAGACAGCATGACCCCCACACCAAGGGTCACCACTAGAAAGGATGACCCCCACACCAGGGGGTCACCACTAGACAGGATGACCCCCACACCAAGGGTCACCACTAGACAGGATGACCCCCACACCAAGGGTCACCACTAGACAGGATGACCGTACACCAGGGGGTCACCACTAGACAGGATGACCCCCACACCAAGGGTCACCACTAGACAGGATGACCTTACACCAGGGTGTCACCACTAGACAGGATGACCTTACACCAGGGGGTCACCACTAGACAGGATGACCCCCACACCAAGGGTCACCACTAGACAGGATGACCCCCACACCAAGGGTCACCATTAGGAAGGATGGTGTCATACAGTGTCATACAGTAAAGATAAAGTATCATATAATTTATTCCATTTCTCCCACCACAAAGCCAGTGGCGCATATTATGGTTATTTAAACTTCATATCACAAGTCACTTATAAAATCTTAGTGGTTGGTATTTCGTTAAAGTGAACATATATTGGGTCAAAAATATGTTGGCTTGAATATGTTGGCTCGGATATGCTGGTTCAAACAAGTTTGGTTTAAATATGTTGGCTCAACTATCACTCTTGTACCTAATATGATTGTAAGGTTTCGTTAAATAGAGTGTATGGCTAAAATGTAAAATATTTAATACTAAACTCATACGTTTAGATCAGTGTCCAGGGCGAGGCTGAGAGTTGTATAAGGCAGGATAACAGGGTTGAACCTGTGTTCACTAGGTAGTGAACACAGGTGCTGCTCCTGTTGAACGCCGGTCTTAGGTAACAAGACTGTTAATGGTGTTCCTCTTGAACTCTGGTAACAAATATGGCAGTGAAAAGAGAGAAGAACGGAAGGCCTGACATGACTTTGGGGCTCAAATGTGCTCACGTGAGAGAGAGAGAGAGAGAGAGAGAGAGAGAGAGAGAGAGAGAGAGAGAGAGAGAGAGAGAGACAGAGAGAGAGAGAGAGAGAGAGAGAGAGAGAGAGAGAAACGTTCGGAAGTGCTTTTAAGTGTTGGATACTGGTGCGTGTATTTCTATGTATGCCTGCGTGCGCTCATTTGTGTATGTGCTTAGCTGAGGCGTGTGTGTGTGTGTGTGTGTGTGTGTGTGTGTGTGTGTGTGTGTGTGTGTGTGTGTGTGTGTGTGCGCGTGTGTTTGAACTGGCTTACATGCGAGATCACGCACCCACATAAGTATACACTGACACACAGGTCTAAACACACACACACACACACATACGGTGGAGCACTCGTGTGTATTTAAGGCCATATATTGCGTTTTCATATTAGTAAACTAATCAATGCAAGCTGTGTTCTGTTTACTTTAATTTGGTAATGATGCTTTTAATATTTCCCTTGCTTGTTAATATCTAGATAATGCCTAGATTCTAGAGTGTCTAGGTGGTTGATGATGAGGCTGAGAACCGTATCACAAAATACCTCACATTTTTGTAGGGAATTTAGCAAATTGTTAAAAGCGCAGCAGAAGGGAATGTATGTTAACATGTGTAAAAGGTGCTGGGATGACTTGAGAGGCTGGCCAGACGTCATCTCTGTGGTGACCTTAAGGAAGATATGTCTTGAGATATGTCGTTTACCTGGGGTGAGATGTCTCATTATTGGCCCCTTATCCCCCCTCCCTTCCTCCCCTTTCTCACCTGGAGCCAGATTCACGAAGCAGTTACGCAAGCTCTTACGAACCTGTACATCTTTTCTCAATCTTTGGCGGCTTTGTTTACAAATGATTAAACAGTTAATGAGCGCCGAAGCACCAGGAGGCTGTTTATAACAATAACAACAGTTGATTGGCAAGTTTTCATGCTTGTAAACTGTTTAATAAATGTAACCAAAGTCGTCAAATATTGAGGAAAGATGTACACGTCCGTAAGTACTTGCGTAACTGCTTCGTGAATCTGGCTCCTGGACCTCTCTCTCTCTCTCTCACTCTCCTGTAGCACCTTATTATCCAATTATGTTCTCCCACTTTCCTTCCTCCGCTCTTGTCTTCTCTCCCACCGCCTTACCCCCCCCCCCCCCCGCCTTCCCAACACCACCAACTAGCTTAAGAACGCCAGTAGTCAAATTTGCATGCAAGATCGCTGATGGCACGTCTTGGGAAGTTTGAGCCGGCTGCCAGGGTTTTCTCTCTACAGCGTGTATTCACACTGAAATCATTCCTGTATGTTGACCAGACCACACACTAGAAATTGAAGGGACGACGACGTTTCGGTCCGTCCTGGACCATAATCAAGTCGATTGTCAATTTCTAGTGTGTGGTCTGGTCAACATACTTCAGCCACGTTATTGTGACTCATCGCCTGCATCATTCCTGTATTTCAGGGGCTACGGGAACATTGTCTTGGGATGTGTGGCATGAGTTCTGTAGCCTCAGGGTGGGTGGGGGAGGTGTTATCTTGAGGTTATCTTGAGATGATTTCGGGGCTTTAGTGTCCCCGCGGCCCGGTCCTCGACCAGGCCTCCACCTCTAGGAAGCAGCCCGTGACAGCTGACTAACACCCACGTACCTATTTTACTGCTAGGTAACAGGAGCATAGGGTGAAAGAAACTCTGCCCATTGTTTCTCGCCGGCGCCCGGGATCGAACCCAGGACCACAGGATCACAAGTCCAGCGTGCTGTCCGCTCGGCCGACCGGCTCCGGCGTTGTGAAGGTCTGTGACGGGGAAGAGCGGTGGCAGAACCTGTTGGGCTGTACTTTTGGGACGCCCTTGTAAGAAAGTGTTGTATCTTGAGGTTATCTTGAGATGATTTCGGGGCTTAGCGTCCCCGCGGTCCGGTCCTCGACCAGGCCTCATTTTTTTTTTACACCCCCCCCCCCCCGTCCCCCGGGAAGCAGCCCGTAGCATCAGCTGTCTAACTCCCAGGTACCTATTTACTGCTAGGTAACAGGGGGCAGCAGGGTGAAAGAAACATTTTGTCCATTTGTCTCCGCCTCCACCGGGGATCGAACCCGGAACTTCAGGACTACGAAACCGAAGCGCTGTCCACCCAGCTGTCAGGCGTATAAGCAACTCTGAGGCAGCTCCCAGCACTGCCCGCTCTCCGACACACACAGTAGGGACCCGTGCATGGATGACACAGGTGATACGGGTGACACATGGGCTCGGACCTGAACTATGGGGGACACATGGCTCGGACTCGAACTAGGACTCACTATAGCGCATGGTGACGCAGTAGACCTTCTCTAGTATTTCCAATACCAAGTCTTCAAGACGTAAAACCTTATCACCCTAGTGGCCTTATTGCGGGCATTAAGGCGATACTGTCTTAGTTTTAGGTCTTCACTAAATATTACTCCGTCGCAAATGCATTTACCAATATCCGCATTCCTGAGCTGATATCTATCGTGCCACTTTCCCTCCCCCCCAAAATTGTAAAAATTTGCATGTCAAAATTTAACAGCATATGCCAATTCCCTCTTCAGGCTTAAAGCTTATATTGAGATCTTCCACCTGGTCCTTGCCGTCTGTCTGAGACAGTCAGTCTTAGTCTTAAACACGGTCAGTCTTGGTCCTTAGCCACAGGCAGTCTTGGTCAGTCAGTCTTGGTCCTTAGCCCACAGGCAGTCTTGGTCCTCAAGACTGTCTGTGTCCTTATGCTGATATTTACTACTAAATCTGGTTCATTAGTGTGTGTTCACAACACTGTGATCCACCTACGTGAGACGGGTCCTAGAATATGCAGCCCCTTCCTGTAGGGGTAACATGGACATACCTGGAACAGACGCAGCCATGGACATACCTGGAACAGACGCAACCATGGATATACCTGGAACAGACGCAGCCGTGGACATACCTGGAACAGACGCAGCCATGGACATACCTGGAACAGACGCAGCCGTGGACATACCTGGAACAGACGCAGCCGTGGAGATACCTGGAACAAGAAGCAGCCATGGACATACCTGGAACAAGAAGCAGCCGTGGACATACCTGGAACAAGAAGCAGCCATGGACATACCTGGAACAGACGCAGCCATGGACATACCTGGAACAGACGCAGCCGTGGACATACCTGGAACAAGAAGCAGCCATGGACATACCTGGAACAAGAAGCAGCCGTGGACATACCTGGAACAAGAAGCAGCCATGGACATACCTGGAACAGACGCAACCATGGACATACCTGGAACAGACGCAGCCGTGGAGATACCTGGAACAAGAAGCAGCCATGGACATACCTGGAACAAGAAGCAGCCATGGACATACCTGGAACAAGAAGCAGCCATGGACATACCTGGAACAAGAAGCAGCCATGGACATACCTGGAACAAGAAGCAGCCATGGACATACCTGGAACAAGAAGCAGCCATGGACATACCTGGAACAAGAAGCAGCCGTGGACATACCTGGAACAGACGCAGCCATGGACATACCTGGAACAGACGCAACCGTGGATATACCTGGAACAGACGCAGCCGTGGACATACCTGGAACAGACGCAGCCATGGACATACCTGGAACAGACGCAGCCGTGGACATACCTGGAACAGACGCAGCCGTGGAGATACCTGGAACAAGAAGCAGCCATGGACATACCTGGAACAAGAAGCAGCCATGGACATACCTGGAACAGACGCAGCCGTGGAGATACCTGGAACAAGAAGCAGGCAAGGGGAAAAATACGAGTCCCCTCGGGCGCAACATTCCCTTCACATCGTTCCCTCTGATCTCTTTGTGGTCAGTCAAATGAATTGTTGGCTTGTTATTGTTTTATAGACAACTGCGAAAAATATATATTTACCTTGTTTTTTTTGTTTGTTTAATTTATTTGTTGTTTGAAAATAATCGTCGCTGGTCTCACGTTATTTAAAAAGAGGAATTGTCTAGCCTCTCGAGTCTATTCTTTCTGGTCAGGTTTTCTGAGTTTCTGATCAAGTTTCTGATCAAGTTTTCTGAGTTTCTGATCAAGATGACCGGGAGCATTTGAGTTCCATTAATGTGTTGTTGGCCAAATAAAAATAAAAAATCATGAGCATTTTTCAAATTTCTAAACACGCAAAACTTTCAAAGACATTTTTGTTTATTTTAGGAGTCTTTCAACGAACTAAAAAAGATGGCGTTTGTTGCAACATTTACAAATAAAAAAAAGTACGTTCGTTCAGGTGCAGTTTGATGAGCAGAACAATTGTTTCCAATTGTTGCGTCGTACAAGCCTGGAAAGACTTTAGGAAATGGTACCCTATGTTGTCAGCTTGACTGGTGGTAGATTAGTAGATACAAGTGTAGATGTGTTCTACCAGACACGTCTGCGGGAGTGGCAAGTTAAGGAGACGCCTGTGTAGATCTTCCTGAAGGGAAGGTAACCTATCGCCACACTTACAAGAACGTTGGACGTTCTGATGGCTTCATAGAAGACATTACAGGTTCTTCAACAAGCCTTTACAAAATGCCTCAGCAACTAAACCCAGAGAGAGAGAGAGAGAGAGAGAGAGAGAGAGGGTGCTAGATTGTATTGTTCTATACGTCTGAAATACAACAATGAGGAGGCATGTCTTCATATATGACAGTAGTAGTAGTTCCCATATCCATGTACAGATAACTGGCTATATACGCAAGACCTTCCACCTGTCTATACGCAAGACCTTCCACCTGTCTATACGCAAGACCTTCTACCTGTCTATACGCAAGACCTTCCACCTGTCTATACGGAAGACCTTCCACCTGTCTATACGCAAGACCTTCTACCTGTCAATACGTCCATGACTATTCACTTCCGCTAGTGGCTGCAGGGAGGCGTATTCAGGGGGGGTTTGGCTATTATTCCTCTGATGATTAACGTCTTCAGTCATGCTAATGCTCTGTCACGCTTCCTGGTCACCCTCAGGCTGGCGAGGGAAGCTGCTCCCAGGGTGACGTGGGAAGCTGCTCCCAGGGTGACGTGGGAACCGGCTCCCATGGTTACCCGCGTGACGATGTCAACCACCGTGTTCAGGGCTTGGATCGGCACTTGAGTGCCACTCAAGTGTCCTCGAGAGTCAACTTGGAAATGGTTCTTCGTAAATTTTTTTGGGGTGATTATGTATATACACACACTGAAGCACATTTGTTGATTATGTATACCTTGGAATTTGCACATACGCACGATCATGTATGTTATTGGATGTATATTCCCAGTCGTGGGAACATACTTACGCTAGTCAATATCTATGCAAATGACCCCATGCAAGGGAGAAAGCAGCTACATGTCGGCGTTTGCAGACGATGACAAACTAATGAGGAAGAGGATCTAATCAAGCTGCCGGACCTGATCAGGCTGAGGAGGACCCAAACAAGCTGTAGAGGATCCTAAACATACTGCAAGGGAAACCCTAATCAAGCTGAAGGAGGACCTTAAACACGTTACTGAAGGAGGACCTTAAACACGTTACTGAAGGAGGACCTTAAACACGTTACTAAAGGAGGACCTTAAACACGTTACTGAAGGACCTAGACTGTAGGACGACCCATCCAAGGTGAAGTTTGACTTAGACAAGCTGCAGGAGAAGCTAGACTGTAGGACGACCCATCCAAGGTGAAGTTTGACCTAGACAAGCTGCAGGAGAAGCTAGACTGTAGGACGACCCATCCAAGGTGAAGTTCGACCTAGACAAGCTGCAGGAGAAGCTAGACTGTAGGACGACCCATCCAAGGTGAAGTTCGACCTAGACAAGCTGCAGGAGAACATTGACAGGCAGCAAAAGGACATAATCAGGCAGCAAGGGGACCTAAATAATTTGAAGCAGGAATTTAGGAAGTTTCAGGAGACTCTTAGGCTACATTAGGACCTAAACAAGCTTAAGGCTCAACTAATTAAGCTGCGTGAACTAAGTACGCTGCAGAATGACCTAAAAACGCTGTAGAATGATCTACACAAGCTGCAGGATGTATAAACAAGCTTTAGGAGGCCTAACCAAACTACAGGAGGGTCAAAACGTGTTGCAAAACCTAAATAGACTGCAGAAAACCCTAAGGAAGCTGCAAGAAATCCTAAAACTGCAGGACCTAAGCAAGGCGCTGTAGCCCTAAGTAATTTGTATTAGGCCTGAGTAACCTGCACAAGTGGGATTAAAAATGATGGAAGCCATCGCCTTGTCCAAATGTATTAGTTGGTATGATATTGTATTAGTAAACACACGCATACACATATGTGTATGTATGTGTATGGGGACCTCGCAGCGAGTGAACAGCGCTCGGGGGGTCGTAGTTCTAAGGGCCCGGATTCGATTCTCGGCCGAGGCAGAAACTAAAGGGCAGAATTTCTTTTACCTTAATGTTCCTGTTCACCTAGCAGCAAATAGTTACCTGGGAGTTAGACAGCTGCTATGGGCTGCTTCCTGGGGATGTGTGTGTTTGTGTATTAAAAGTATATAGAAATATATGTAGTAGACATAATATAGACAAAATAGGTTAGTTAGAAAAGCGTATCCAAGTGTTCGATTCTGCAAACACAAATAGTAAAAGCACAAATAGTAAATACACACGCACGCGCGCGCGCGCACACACACACACACACACACACACACACACACACACACACACACACACACACACACACACACACACACACACACACACACACACACACACACACACACGCACACGCACGCACGCTTTTTTCACATCAGCTTTGAAAGCCTCTCGTAATTTTAGCCTATCGTCAAATACCGGGAGTTTTCAGCATTCCAACAGAGAGCGCCTCTTCTGTTTCGACTCTAAAATACTTCAATATTCGTACTTACGCTTCATATATATTACTTCGTATCCTACGACTGTCACAGACGCGCCTGCGATGGCGCATGCGCGACCCACTACAACAACAACAACAACTAATACAACAGCAACATCAACGATTGTATAAATTTTATTCACGAGAAATACTCAAAAGTTCAAATACAATAAAATTCCAGTAAACATCAGGATTGTTAAAGCCTGGAGGCCGGGCTCCCATAGTGGGTTTTGCCGGTGGATGGGGCTCCCATGGTGGGCTCCCATGGTGGGCTCCCATGGTGGGCTCCCATGGTGGGCTCCCATGGTGGGCTCCCATGGTGGGCTCCCATGGTGGGCTCTCATGGTGGGTGCAATTGAAAATGATTTCCCTCCTCAAATGCTGGGTGCGCCCATAGATGGCGTATAAATAGCTTCCCTCCCATGCTATTTGCTCCCAAAGATGAGATGGGAATAGTGCCTCTGTGCACTGTACTCTCAGGGACAGGGGGGGGAATATAGTGCCTCTCAGGGGTAGTGGGAAAAGGGACTGGCCTCGAGGTATTTTTCAATTCCAAGATTAATACAAGATCAACACTGTGACTGGGGGGAGGGGGGGGGGAGTTTAGCATAACAATTGTGGGTCCCGGGAACTCTGGCTATAATAGGAGCAGGTGGCACTGGTGGCACTGGTGCTCTGTGATATGACACTGTCTGATGTGGCACTGGTGATCTGGTGCTCTGTGATGTGACAATGTGTAGTGCGGCATTGTTTGATGTGGCACTCTGTGGTGTGGCACTGTAAGATGTGGTGTTATGTGATGTGGCACTAGGCCACCTAGTACCCGCACACTGCCCAAACAGCCTATGTACTGTACATAATCATAGCAGAATTGTTATGTGGTTTCTCAGATGAGTAATTCTTTATATTGGGACCAAGTGGCAGTTAGTCGTACCTGCTGGATTCATTGTTTATGTAACAATCTTATATTGATGCTATACAAAGTGTATTTTTTTTAAGTAATAATTTTTGCAAGATAATAGTAATATGAGGACACAGAGAGTAATCACACTAACGTGATGTGTCAATAAGAAAATATGAGTAGTAATAAGCAGTCAGTCACAGGTCACTGTAGAGGAAGTATGAGTGACCAAGATTGTAACACATTAACTTCAGAGATGAATATGAACATGGAAGATTTTTTTTTTTTTTTTGTAAAGCAACATGTAAATTTCTCAGTTTTTTTTTTGCCTGTAAGATGATCAGATGAGACTTCCATCTAAGTTAATGCTAGTTAGACCCATCCCAAGGAGCACTTCTAGCTCCGGCTGTCTCGCTAATTGGTAATTGTATCCCCGGGGGAATTGGCCTCCGCCTCTGTGCAGTATCATACAGTCTATCTTGCTATTATTAAGGGAAAGTCTATTGGCTACAAACCATTGGTAGAAGTGTGTCTTAATTATTTAATTAACGTATTGTTAAGGATGTCATAGTCTTTGCCTGTGATATATCAAGTTGTGACGTCAGGGAAACTTACGGGTTTAACTTTAAAACTTTACATCGAAACTTTACAAATATCATTTAAATCGCAGAAGGGGGAACACAAGGCCTGGTATTGACCTGTGGGACACACTCCAGTGTTACACATCTGGGTGGACGAGAGCGTAGTACTGAAGGATATAAAGTGTCTTATATATGCCCCTTTTAAGTAACTCTTGAACCAATCCGAGACTCTGCTTTTAATAACTAGTGTATTCAACTTGCTCGACAGTACTGATGGTCGACCTTGTCAAATGTTCTATTCATATTTAGGCGAGATATCTGTTGGGTTTTCATTGGGGGAGGGGGGTCAGAATTAATAAAGAATATCTTTGCATAATTTAATTAATACTACTGCGTTGCCTCCTTTTAGAAAGCTTGTCACACACAGCCCAAGTAGCCTACTTAGTACGTATAACTCAAGTAGCCTACCTAGTACATATATAGGACTAGAAGCCTACCTAGCACACACACACACACAGGCTAAGTAGCCTACCTAGCACACACACACACAGGCTAAGTAGCCTACCTAGCACACACACACACAGGCTAAGTAGCCTACCTAGCACACACACACAGGCTAAGTAGCCTACCTAGCACACACACACAGGCTAAGTAGCCTACCTAGCACACACACACAGGCTAAGTAGCCTACCTAGCACACACACACAGGCTAAGTAGCCTACCTAGCACATACACACACAGGCTAAGTAGCCTACCTAGCACACACACACACACAGGCTAAGTAGCCTACCTAGCACACACACACAGGCTAAGTAGCCTACCTAGCACATACACACACAGGCTAAGTAGCCTACCTAGCATATACACACACAGGCTAAGTAGCCTACCTAGCACACACACACACACAGGCTAAGTAGCCTACCTAGCACACACACACACAGGCTAAGTAGCCTACCTAGCACACACACACAGGCTAAGTAGCCTACCTAGCACCACACACAATAATCACGATGATCCATCCAGCTGTCGGAGACATAGAGAGAGAAAGGAAAGGAGTAATTGCTTTGGAAATCTCTCTCTCTCTCTCTCTTCCACCCCCCTTTACCAAGACGCCGAAAGTTAACTGATCGGCATTGACTCTCGCTCTCCAGCACCGAGGGCCGGAGTCGAGGTGTGATTGGCGTGGCTACCTGTAGAGGTCCGCGTCGCAGTGTGGTCTTACTAGCGAGTGTGTACGGCTGGTGGCCGGATAGGTGTACGCTGTCCAGTGATCCGTCTGACGGTCGCCCATCAACAGCTCTTCGCCCTTACCACCGTCGGCAGGCAGAACAGGACTCAGTAGTGGTATTCCTGACGGTGGGCATCCAGTAGGTTCGTCTTTTACCTCCTCCTGCTGCTGGCTGAGCCTGCTTGTCCGGATCCCCAGAGCCTGTTGGTCCGGCTCCTCAGACCCTGCTTGTCCGGCTCCTCAGAGCCTGCTTATCCGGTTCCTCAGAGCCTGCTTATCCGGTTCCTCAGAGCCTGCTTATCCGGTTCCTCAGAGCCTGCTGGTCCGGTTCCCCAGAGCCTGCTTATCCAGCTCCTCAGAGCCTGCTGGTCCGGTTCCTCAGAGCCTTGACGTGTATCCACTGAAAGCTGTACTTGAAGGTTTGTTAGTTTGCAGTTATTTTATTAGTTGTTGAGTTAATCTACTTGTGTTTGCCCGGCAACGTTTATGGTTCCCGGTTGTGTGTTGGAGAACGTTTCTCTTGTTAACGAACCTCAAGCCTGAGGAGAACGGTAATTCATCATCAATTTCTGGAGCCCTGCTTCCTCCCACAAAAATAGCATACGTTATATGGTAATCATCTTCATATTATACTCAGTTATTATTATTTGTGTTGAATACTGTATGGTAAGTATGTTCAAGAATATATTATAGTTGTTTATTCTTGGGGTCAGTTAGCTCCTGTGGTGGTTTAATCTTACAGAGGCTGATATGCCAACATCTTGCCACAATAGCCCCGTCGAACACCACATTCCCACAAACGTTGTCCGTGGGACTTTCAACAAGCCGACCCCCCAAAGACACATTCGTCAATTTGAACGCATTGCGTAACCAAAGACTTTATTTTCTCGAATATAAATGAGCAAAATGTACAGTATCATTCATAAACAGGCGAAGGTTGCCTGCTGGAGTTCTGAACATTTTGACAGTTTACAGGGTGGGCCGGAGACCGAGTCCAATGGGACATTGTTGACGCAAATTCTATGATATTCAGTATTCAACCGGTTAAGATACACCAGTGAATCTTTGCGTTGCATTACCTAACCCAACAGCTAAAGCTCGACGCTACAGGCATCTCTTGGGTGAATATACACGCATGAACGGCCGCATAAACTCCACTCTTGAGAGTCATCGCACAAGGAATCATCCGCCAACACCGTTCTCACAGTTAAATTGCTCCCAAAGTCACGGTGCCTGAGCTTCCCGGGCCCCTGTACCTTCCTCAGGTAGCGCGCGGGCTCTTTTATTCCCATCCTTAATTATTCATCTCCTCCGTCTGAGACATTCTTGAGGCCTTGTACCTCGTGTGTGGAGTCCGGTTGAGCTACGTCGCTGGGCGGGAGGACCACTCCAGCTACTCCCATTCCATCCGGTATTCAATTAGTGGCCCTCACAGCCCTGTGTGGCGCTGAGCGAGGCTTCCGGACCCTTGTGTGTAGGGCTCACCCCACGCAGACAATCCTGGGACTTGTAATGCTTATGTTCTTCCGCACTATAGCCATTCCTACGGGTACCTCCCCCCGCCGCCCCCTGGCACTCGGACTCCTCTCCTCACAGCTCATAACTTCACCTGCACCTCACCCTCCTGTCCTTGACTCATACCCCTTGTCCATCTCACCCTCACTTCGCCTGTACCTCACCTCTCCTGTGCCTCATTTCTCACGCCTTGCATATCTTCCATATTCGCCAAAACCCTCCAAGAGGGATGGTTAGAAGCATTCGACATTCCCTCATGTTTCATGCTTAGGTGTGGGGGGCTACAGGTGTGGGGGGGGGGCTACAGGTGTGGGGGCTATAGATGTGGGGGCTACAGGTGTGGGGGGGCTACAGGTGTAGGGGGCTACAGGTGTGGGGGTTACAGGTGTGGGGGTTACAGGTGTATAATATGTGACCCCCCCTACCCCCCACACCCCCCCCCCCTCCCATCTCTCATAGGTTAGTTTCCCCCCATAATCATGCCATTAAATTAGATCCACAATATTCCCGTATAAAACATATCACCGGAATGCTCTTGATCAACTCTAGCTAATAACGTTTGACATCAACCCAAATACCCCTTAATTAATTATCTAATGTATTCGACACACGAACAAAATTTTACTAACATTATATAAAATATTCGTTCACATGGGACATTTTGCCTTAAATGACCGCAAATATCTCAACATGTTGGCCCAAAATGTTCTCCTGAAGTCTGCGTGTCATTTGGTCTAGGTACTAATTAATAACTTATTTCACTCTGAAGATTCTACTATTTAATACAGCCTGCATTAAAACAATTTTCGGTACTGCATGTATTATTACAATAGAGGTACACATACATGGTCCAAAGTACAAAATATGTAGGCCTAAAACGGCCTATAATAGGTCTAGAGTTAAATATATAGGCCTAGGGCATGTTAGGTTCGTAGTTACTGTTTCTCATTTGAAGTATTCTAATTGTACAAAATGTCAACTATTTTGTTGGGGGGGGGGGGAAGAGGGGTAATAATAAGTCATATTTTGTACATTCCGGTCCATAGTGGCTATGATCCGTCGGGTGCACATATGTACTCACCTAGTTGTGCTTGCGGGGGTTGAGCTTTGGCTCTTTGGTCCCGCCTCTGGCCAAAACGTGTTGGCCAAAATGACATTTATTGTAATGGTGGTGGCGGGAGGGTGAGGGGAGGGCCTAGGTGTGTGTGTGTGTGTGTGTGTGCGTGTGCGTGCGCGCGCGCTCGTTCGAGAGAGAAAAGGCAAAAGGAATATGACATAACAGGAATAAAAGCCTTAAAGACTCCATCCTGGGAGAAAAACTGAAGTCGACCTACGGTATCCGGACCCAGAGGACAAATGCTCACAGAATAATGGAAAAAGATCTTGAAAATTCTGGTTGAATACGGAACTCCATTAGAACTCCCTGAAAAGGTGTGTTGGGAAATTGTTGTGTAATTTTACCAGTATGTGTGTGTGTTTTTTTGTGTGTTGAAGGAAGGGGGGGGGGGTAGGAAGTGAAGATGTGGAGGCATGTACTCTCCTAGTTGTGCTTGCGGGGGTTGAGCTCTGGCTCTTTGGTCCCGCTTCTCGACCGTCAATCAACTGGTGTACAGATTCCTGAGCCTACTGGGCTCTTATCATATCTACATTTAAAACTGTGTATGGAGTCAGCCTCCACCACATCACTGCCTAATGCATTCCACTTGTTAACTACTCTGACACTGAAAAAGTTCTTTCTAACGTCCCTGTGGCTCATGTGGGTACTCAGTTTCCACCTGTGTCCCCTTGTTCGCGTACTTTTGTGTGTGTGTAGTGGTTATGACTGTGTAGGGCATGACTGAGTGCGTAGGGCATGACTGAGTGCGTTGGGCATGACTGTGTGTCTGGGGGCATGACATGAGTGCATAGGGCAGACACAGGGTCTGGCCCTTGACTGGCCTGTCAGGCAAACCTAACCTAACCTCGCCCACGATGATTTTCTCCCACGATGAGTTTTCCGGAAAGCGATCCCACAGTAATTGTGTTCCCACAGTAAATTGCAAAGTTCGATTTTCTTGTCAGACGCGAGAATAGTATTAGCATAACTCAGAAAATGCGGCAGAATGTTGTTTAAACACTTCGGGTTAAGCGGCCCCGAATCCCAACCTTACTGACGCGTTGCAGTGCCTGTGATGGCTACTTGTTGTTGTAATTGTGTAGCTTATAGGTTGATCCCCCATTCTATATGACGTGGCATAGGGAAGGTGGTGAGTGGTAGGGAAGGTGGTGAGTGGTAGGGAAGGTGGTGAGTGGTAGGGAAGGTGGTGAGTGGTAGGGAAGGTGGTGAGTGGTAGGGAAGGTGGTGAGTGGTAGGGAAGGTGGTGAGTGGTAGGGAAGGTGGTGAGTGGTAGGGAAGGTGGTGAGTGGTAGGGAAGGTGGTGAGTGGTAGGGAAGGTGGTGAGTGGTAGGGAAGGTGGTGAGTGGTAGGGAAGGTGGTGAGTGGTAGGGAAGGTGGTGAAGGAAGTTCTGGGAAGATGGGAAGGCAGAGAGGATAGAGAAAGACAGATGAGAGATCTGGAATGGGGGGAAAGGAAAGAGAGAGAGAGACCCGGACGCAGCCGGTTATCCCTTCCTTTTATATATAATTATATATATAGGGGGGTACCACCTCTGGTGCAATTATAGGGACCCAAAGCCTCAGAGAAGGGAACACAGAGCATTCAGGGAAAAACTATATATATATATATATATATATATATATATATATATATATATATATATATATATATATATATATATATATGCAAACAAGCCTGAATGGTCCCCAGGACTATATACAACTGAAAACTCACACCCCAGAAGTGACTCGAACCCATACTCCCACAACTGGTATGTACAGGGACGCCTTAATCCGCTTGACCATCACGACCGGACATAAGGAAGTGATAGCCGAGGCTATATGAACCACTTCCCCGCCGGCACTTGGATGGTAATCTTGGGCATAGCATTTTATCAAATCACCTCATTCTTTGGGGCACACGTGAGGAACATTGTTTGCATTTGTGTTCCTCACGTGTGCCCCAAAGAATGAGGTGATTTGATAAAATGCTATGCCCAAGATTACCATCCAAGTGCCGGCGGGGAAGTGGTTCATATAGCCTCGGCTATCACTTCCTTATGTCCGGTCGTGATGGTCAAGCGGATTAAGGCGTCCCTGTACATACCAGTTGTGGGAGTATGGGTTCGAGTCACTTCTGGGGTGTGAGTTTTCAGTTATATATATATATATATATATATATATATATATATATATATATATATATATATATATATACATATATATATATATATATATATATATATATATATAGTGACTCCGCTGATATATATATATATATATATATATATATATATATATATATATATATATATATATATATATATATATATATATATATATATGCAATTGACGATCACAAAACACTGATCATTTTATGCGGAAAATCCACAGAGAAATATGAAATGAGGTGAACGTTTCGGCTTGTTAAAGCCTTTGTCAACACCAGAGTCAGTCTGGTGTTGACAAAGGCTTTAACAAGCCGAAACGTTCACCTCATTTCATATTTCACTGTGGATTTTCCGCATATATATATATATATATATATATATATATATATATATATATATATATATATATATATATATATATATATATATATATATATATATATATATATATATATAATGTTTAAAGTAATGTATGGTGATGAATGGTCATGGTGTCGGTGTGACGGGCGTTAAAACGCTGTCTACTGACAGCTCTGGCAAGAACTCTCTTCACTGTTACGGTGTGTTTTTCTGGACGACTGACTCCGCTGATAGCCATGATTGATGGGCGTGTGGCTCGCTACCTGGATTTCGTTCCCGGGCTAGGAAGGCGCCTGCTGCCGCCGGCGGCGGAGGAGCCCCTCGGAGCCTCCTGCTGGGGTTTAAGGTGATGTGTGGTAATGATTGGTGCTGTGTACGGGGGCACTATATACTTGGGTGAAGCTGTGGAATCGACTTGAGAATGGTCCAGGACGGACCGAAACGTCGTCGTCCCTTCATTTTCTAGTGTGTGGATTGGTCAACATACTTAATTCAGCCTCGTTATTGTGACTCCTCGTCTGCAAGCTGTGGACGCCTGCCCCTCTCTGGCTGCTATTCCAATTACCTGGGTTCTTGGAGACTCGAACCTAGGTTCCAGTCTCTTAGAGTCCAAGTGAATGGGATGTTTATTTTCACGGAAGTGTGGAGGATAATTTATATATATGGGTGCTTTGTTATTGTTAATGATTGGAAACTTTCCCTGTGATGAAGGATAAGTTCTTATTTGTTACAAGGAGAGTTTCTCTCTCTGTCTCTCTGTCTCTCTCTCTCTCTCTCTCTCTCTCTCTCTCTCTCTCTCTCTCTCTCTCTCTCTCTCTCTCTCTCTCTCTCTCTCTCTCTGTCTCTCTCTCTCTCTCTCTGTCTCTCTCTCTCTCTCTCTCTCTCTCTCTCTCTCTCTCTCTCTCTCTCTCTCTCTCTCTCTCTCTCTCTCTCTCTCTCTCTCTCTCTCTCTCTCTCTCTCTCTCATATTCCGCTCAGGTCTGTCTTCCATTTTATTTAAATCGCATAACTCTTCTCTCGTGTGTCCATCTTCTATCGAATACTGCTTCACGCACCTCACGCACGCTGTTTCACGCACCTCTCGCACGCTGCTTCACGCACCTCTCGCACGCTGCTTCACGCACCTCTCGCACGCTGCTTCACGCACCTCTCGCACGCTGCTTCACGCACCTCTTGCACGCTGCTTCACGCACCTCTTGCACGCTGCTTCACGCACCTCTCGCACGCTGCTTCACGCACCTCTTGCACGCTGCTTCACGCACCTCTTGCACGCTGCTTCACGCACCTCTTGCACGCTGCTTCACGCACCTCTTGCACGCTGCTTCACGCACCTCTTGCACGCTGCTTCACGCACCTCTTGCACGCTGCTTCACGCACCTCTTGCACGCTGCTTCACGCACCTCTTGCACGCTGCTTCACGCACCTCTCGCACGCTGCTTCACGCACCTCTTGCACGCTGCTTCACGCACCTCTTGCACGCTGCTTCACGCACCTCTCGCACGCTGCTTCACGCACCTCTTGCACGCTGCTTCACGCACCTCTTGCACGCTGCTTCACGCACCTCTTGCACGCTGCTTCACGCACCTCTTGCACGCTGCTTCCCGCACCTCTCGCACGCTGCTTCCCGCACCTCTCCTCCCACACAGTGCCAGTCCGCCACCCTCCCTGGCACTACAGTTATCAGGAGCCCTCGATGAAGAGCGACTACACTTTATTGCTAAAGTGAAATTTTCCCCCAGATGTGAAAATAATTTTAGAGGGTGTGTGTGTGTGTATATTTATGTGTGTGCGCGCGTGTGTGTGTGTGTGTGTGTGTGTGTGTGTGTGTGTGTGTGTGTGTGTGTGTGTGTGTGTGTGTGTGTGTGTGTGTGTGTATTCACCAAGTTGTACTCACCTAGTTGTACTCACCTAGTTGTGTTTGCGGAGGTTGAGCTCTGGCTCTTTGGTCCCGCCTCTCAACCGTCAATCAACAGGTGTACAGATTCCTGAACAGGTTCCATACAGATTCCTGTGTGTGTGTGTGTGTGTGTGTGTGTGTGTGTGTGTGTGTGTGTGTGTGTGTGTGTGTGTGTGTGTGTGTGTATTCACCTACTTGTGCTTGCGGGGGTTGAAATCTGGCTCTTTGGTCCCCCCTATCAACTGGTGTACAGGTTCCTGAGCCTACTGGGCTCTTATCATATCTACATTTGAAACTGTGTATGGAGTCAGCCTCCACCACATCACTGCCTATTGCATTCCACTTATTAACTACTCTGACACTGAAAAAGTTCTTTCTAACTTCCCTATGGCTCATTTGGGCACTTGGTTTCCACCTGTGTCCCCTTGTTCAAGTACCACCCATGTGTGCGTGTGTGCGTGCGTGAGTGCGTGCGTGTGGTGATTAAGGAGCCAGTTGCCGCAACTGACCATATCTCCTCCACTATAATTCTCACTTCACCTCTCATTCCGTTTTTACCTGGCCATAAATAATGGAGCAGGAGATACGAGGAGGAGAGTGAGCGTCTACAAGAAGTGCCAGGAGTCTCCTGCGTGCCAGCGATGGGTGAGGGGGAAGGGGGGAGCTCTCTTCCACATATTCTCCATCCCAATATTTGTGAGGGGTCATTTTTGTGAGTTCCTCTCCCCCCGCGGATTCCTTTATTGCACCGTACTCAACTGATGAGCGGGTGGTGTTGGCTGTGGGGGAGTGTGTTTCTGGGGGTGGCTACCCTGGAAACACAAACTGTAATTGTCTCTATTTTCCGCTTGTTACAACTTGTAATAAAGTTGTTACATCTTGGCTTAACGTGTTTATGACGTATTAGAACGTTGTTACAACCGGTTATATTGGTTGTTATAACTGGTTAGGAGGTGTTAAAACTTGTTCGAACGTTGTAGCAACGTCTTAGTTTCGGTGTGTGTTTGGCGGGTAAGAAGCGTTGGGGGGGGGGGGTCAGTGTTAGAAACACCGGGATTTACAATCTCCTGCAGGAGGAGGATGTCTTCTTCTCTAGTAGCGTGGCCCCAAGTACCACCCACAACAGCGTGACTCAGCCCCGCACAGCACTGCATAATCTTCTTCCTTGAGAACGTCTTGGCCTCTGATGCATCACTCTTCCCCCCCCCCCCCCTTCCATTCCTGCTGACTGGTCTGAGAGGCTCAACATACAGTTAGAAGGCACTTTTTTTCAATGTCAGAGTAGTTAACGGATGGAATACATTAGGCAGTGATGTGATGGAGGCTGACTCCATACACAGTTTTAAATGTAGATATGATAGAGCCCAGTAGGCTCAGGAACCTGTACACCAGTTGATTAACAGTTGAGAGGCGGGACCAAAGAGCCAAAGCTCAACCCCCGCAAGCACAAATAGGTGAGTACAAATAGGTTATCTTGAGGTTATCTTGAGATGATTTCGGGGCTTTTTAGTGTCCCCGCGGCCCGGTCCTCGACCAGGCCTCCACCCCCAGGAAGCAGCCTGTGACAGTTGACTAACACCCAGGTACCTACTTTACTGCTAGGTAACAGGGGGCATAGGGTGAAAGAAACGCTGCCCAATGTTTCTCGCATTGGTGAGTACAGTGTGTGTGTGTGCACGTATGAACGGCTATCATTGAGAGGTGTCAGAGGCCCGTTCGACAGGCCTTCATCTCGTTTGTACCAGAGATGTTCTAGTAATTTGAAATATATTTTCTTAATTTTCTTACAACTATAAAGGTCTTACCTAAAATAAAATATTCAAAATCCTCCGTCGACTATCTATAAACTGTATTAAAAAAGTCGCTAATTATGGGATTCAGTGAAATAAATATATAAATGATTTTACGGTGTTTTATTTTAATAACAAATATATATAATATTTTCGTTGGTAACAATGCAATTGGCTTGTGCTCTGGACACATCTGGAAACACAAATAATAACGGCACTAGTTTTGTTTATACTCGTGTGTGTGTGTGTGTGTGTGTGTGTGTGTGTGTGTGTGTGTGTGTGTGTGTGTGTGTGTGTGTGTGTGTGTGTGTGTGTGTGTGTGTACTCACCTAGTTCACCTAGTTGTGTGTGTGTGTGTGTGTGTGTTCTCACCTAGTTCACCTAGTTGTGTGTGTGTGTGTGTGTGTGTGTGTGTGTGTGCGTGTGCGTGTGTGTGTGTGAGTAATCAGGTGACTGTGAACGACTGTGAACGGCTCAGTCTTGTACGACTGAGCCGTACAAGACTGAGCTGCACTGAGAAAATTAAACAGAAAACTTCTTCAGAAGTTACGACGATCAACTTTAATTTAAAGTTTTACTTTCTGAATTTTTGTGTCTGATGTGACACATTCTGCGAGACATCATTGGCCAAATGTGTAAGTAAACTGGGGATAGTAAAGCAAGTGAAGTATTAAGAGTTTTTATTCAGAATGTATTAAATTCTCAGCATTCTGGATTTATATGTGGATTTATGTGATATGTGAATATGTGTTTTTCCGCTTTTGATTTGTTCCACCTGCACCCATCCTCCTCTCTCTCTCTCTCTCTCTCTCTCTCTCTCTCTCTCTCTCTCTCTCTCTCTCTCTCTCTCTCTCTCTCTCTCTCTCTCTCTCTCTCTCTCTCTCTCTCCCGGATATCATTCTCCAATAAACAGGGAAAACCTATTGGTGGATAAAAAACTCCCTATCCCCCCAAGCTCCCCCCTCTACTATGATCTCCTGTGCTCCCTCCCACACGCACACACACACACACACACGCGCGGGCTCACACACCCTCACAATATCCTGTCTTGGGTTGTGGTCGAGGGAGTGCCTGCAAACAATTTTCTCACCCGTCTGACAGTCGTGTTCTTCCTTAGTCGTTTTCTCTCTCTTTCTCAAGCCTTCGCCAATTTCCTTGACTCAGTATTGTTTGTTTTTGTTCTGTGGGCCCTGCCCACTGTTGGTGTGTTCTGTGGCCCCTGCCCACTGTTGGCGTGTTGTGTGGCCCCTGCCCACTGTTGGCGTGTTCTGTGGCCCCTGCCCACTGTTGGCGTGTTGTGTGGCCCCTGCCCACTGTTGGTGTGTCCTGTGGCCCCTGCCCACTGTTGGCGTGTTGTGTGGCCCCTGCCCACTGTTGGTGTGTCCTGTGGCCCCTGCCCACTGTTGGCGTGTTGTGTGGCCCCTGCCCACTGTTGGCGTGTTGTGTGGCCCCTGCCCACTGTTGGCGTGTTGTGTGGCCCCTGCCCACTGTTGGTGTGTCCTGTGGCCCCTGCCCACTGTTGGCGTGTTGTGTGGCCCCTGCCCACTGTTGGTGTGTCCTGTGGCCCCTGCCCACTGTTGGCGTGTTGTGTGGCCCCTGCCCTCTGTTGGCGTGTTCTGTGACCCCTGCCCTCTGTTGGCGTGTTCTGTGGCCCCTGCCCTCTGTTGGCGTGTTCTGTGGCCCCTGCCCTCTGTTGGCGTGTTCTGTGGCCCCTGCCCACTGTTGGTGTGTCCTGTGGCCCCTGCCCACTGTTGGCGTGTTGTGTGGCCCCTGCCCACTGTTGGCGTGTTGTGTGGCCCCTGCCCTCTGTTGGCGTGTTCTGTGGCCCCTGCCCTCTGTTGGCGTGTTCTGTGGCCCCTGCCCTCTGTTGGCGTGTTCTGTGGCCCCTGCCCTCTGTTGGCGTGTTCTGTGGCCCCTGCCCACTGTTGGCGTGTTGTGTGGCCCCTGCCCTCTGTTGGCGTGTTCTGTGGCCCCTGCCCACTGTTGGCGTGTTCTGTGGCCCCTGCCCACTGTTGGCGTGTTCTGTGGCCCCTGCCCACTGTTGGCGTGTTGTGTGGGCCCTGCCCACTGTTGGCGTGTTGTGTGGCCCCTGCCCACTGTTGGCGTGTTGTGTGGCCCCTGCCCACTGTTGGCGTGTTGTGTGGCCCCTGCCCACTGTTGGCGTGTTCTGTGGCCCCTGCCCACTGTTGGCGTGTTCTGTGGCCCCTGCCCACTGTTGGCGTGTTGTGTGGCCCCTGCCCACTGTTGGCGTGTTCTGTGGCCCCTGCCCACTGTTGGCGTGTTCTGTGGCCCCTGCCCACTGTTGGCGTGTTCTGTGGCCCCTGCCCACTGTTGGCGTGTTCTGTGGCCCCTGCCCACTGTTGGCGTGTTCTGTGGCCCCTGCCCACAGTTGGCGTGTTCTGTGGCCCCTGCCCACTGTTGGCGTGTTCTGTGGCCCCTGCCCACTGTTGGCGTGTTCTGTGGCCCCTGCCCACTGTTGGCGTGTTCTGTGGCCCCTGCCCACTGTTGGCGTGTTCTGTGGCCCCTGCCCTCTGTTGGCGTGTTGTGTGGCCCCTGCCCACTGTTGGCGTGTTGTGTGGCCCCTGCCCTCTGTTGGCGTGTTGTGTGGCCCCTGCCCACTGTTGGCGTGTTCTGTGGCCCCTGCCCACTGTTGGCGTGTTGTGTGGCCCCTGCCCACTGTTGGCGTGTTCTGTGGCCCCTGCCCACTGTTGGCGTGTTCTGTGGCCCCTGCCCACTGTTGGCGTGTTCTGTGGCCCCTGCCCACTGTTGGCGTGTTCTGTGGCCCCTGCCCTCTGTTGGCGTGTTCTGTGGCCCCTGCCCACTGTTGGCGTGTTCTGTGGCCCCTGCCCTCTGTTGGCGTGTTCTGTGGCCCCTGCCCTCTGTTGGCGTGTTCTGTGGCCCCTGCCCTCTGTTGGCGTGTTCTGTGGCCCCTGCCCTCTGTTGGCGTGTTCTGTGGCCCCTGCCCACTGTTGGCGTGTTGTGTGGCCCCTGCCCTCTGTTGGCGTGTTCTGTGGCCCCTGCCCACTGTTGGCGTGTTCTGTGGCCCCTGCCCTCTGTTGGCGTGTTGTGTGGCCCCTGCCCACTGTTGGCGTGTTCTGTGGCCCCTGCCCTCTGTTGGCGTGTTCTGTGGCCCCTGCCCTCTGTTGGCTTGTTGTGTGGCCCCTGCCCTCTGGCTTGTCTGGTTATGTGGGGCCACAGCGCGCCACACCACGCCTCACACCAGACCCACAACAATAGCTATGCGCTACACCTCTGCCTCGCTAAAAGCATACTCCCCTCACAGTGTGCGGGAGTCGAAGCCTCTCAGCTTGTCACCCCCACAAGCGAGGCTTCACAATCTGATTCCATTTTATTTAATGCGTCACTCTCGCTGCCTGACGTTCACTTGTTGATGCTTTTACCGTCCTTCCAAATGTCCTCGGAGTACTCTTTAATTCTGTCGTCTCTCTTGATGTTGCTGTTATCGCATCACTCAGGACCCGGACTCAGGACCCCCAGACTCTTCCTTCTGATTGTGACGCTGATTGTGACCCTTCTGATAGGCGCGGCAAAGTACCCCTTTTGTTTGTTTATGTTCTACAGCAGTGAAAGTTTCCCGGCTGTTGTTTGCAGGTCAAGAGGTCATTCTTCCACAGCTTATTTGAATTTGTTTGTTTCTACTTTATTTTCCCCAAAATTATCATCTGCTAATCGCTTTCTGTTCAGAGCCTCGGTTACCTTTGAGGTGGACATGGACGGGGGTATGGTGCCCAGTCGTTCTTCTTGGACACGAGGGGTTGGAGACTGAGGTTTTTTTTTTTTGTTCACGAGGTGAATGGGACGTTAAGCATTATATGATGTCTCCTCTGGTTCTTTGAATCTCTGTCTCCTGGCTGTTAGGTACTCCCGCATTCAGTTTAGTCTTGTCCCGGCTTACTCCCGCCGGCTTCTGTGGTTGCTGTGGTAGTGTAGTGTGGTTGCTGTGGTAGTGTAGTGTGGTGGTGGATGACGGCAGCTCATCCATCATCTCTCGCCTGACTGATTAACGTCACCTTGTCACGTGAGTATAAAAACATAAGAATAAAGGTAACTGCAGAAGGCCTATTGGCCCCATAGGAGGCAGCTCCTTCAACTAAGGAGGCAGGGTATACGGATCCCTTCCTCAAACGGCTCACTACTTCTAATTGCCAAAGGAACTTCACAGTTAACACCTTCCTAATGTCCTACTTGTTCAGAGTGTATAACCAGATCTGGCCTCACTCTTTCCTTACTAACACCCATTTTGGGTCATCCTTGACGTGTTGATCACCTCATAAGCATAAGTCTAACACCCATTTTGGGTCATCCTTGACGTGTTGATCACCTCATAAGCATAAGTCTAACACCCATTTTGGGTCATCCTTGACGTGTTGATCACCTCATAAGCATAAGTCTAGCACCCATTTTGGGTCATCCTTGACGTGTTGATCACCTCATAAGCATAAGTCTAACACCCATTTTGGGTCATACTTGACGTGTTGATCACCTCATAAGCATAAGTCTAACACCCATTTTGGGTCATCCTTGACGTGTTGATCACCTCATAAGCATAAGTTTTGAATCAGTGGTTCTAATAGTTAGCAACATGCATGTGCCATTACCCCCCATGAGTGTCCCCAGTCCATTATTTGGGCTCACACAAGATCACGAAGCAAGACTCGTGCTTGAAACTGACGCCATGTACCGAGTGCTCTTGTGTCTACTTTCTTACCCCCCATGTAAGTTGTTTCTGCAAGTGTAATTACGTACAGCTTTTTCGAGTCCGTTCGCTAAGATCACTTCTCTGGTATAATGCAGTATGATCAACCAGGCTGTGTCGGACAGCTGCTGGACTGGTTGATCAGTCCAGCAGCCAGGAGGTCTGGTCGACGACCGGGGTGCAGGGACGTTGATTCTCACATTCGTCGACAGATATCGACAGGTATAATCACAGGATCGCTCCTGTTGTGTGTGTGTGTGTGTGTGTGTGTGTGTGTGTGTGTGTGTGTGTGTGTGTGTGTGTGTGTGAGTGTGTGTGTGTGTGTGTGTGTGTGTGTGTGTGTGTGTGTGTGTGTGTGTGTGTGTGTGTGTGTGTGTGTGTGTGTGTGTGTGTGTGTGTGTGCGTGTGTGCGCGCGCGCGTTAGCACTCATTTAAGTTTACTGTCAATATCGGTCAAGTTTTCTCCTTCACAACCACACTCATTTTCCTCCTGAACATCTTTGACCACAATTTTTTCGTCCCAAGAGACATATCCTTGCACGAAATTTGTTCACTGCACTAAACCATTCCCTGTTGCTTACACACACACACACACACACACACACACACTCTGGGGGCCTCGTAGCCTGGTGGATAGCGCGCAGGACTCGTAATTCTGTGGCGCGGGTTCGATTCCCGCACGAGGCAGAAACAAATGGGCAAAGTTTCTTTCACCCTAAGTGCCCCTGTTACCTAGCAGTAAATAGGTACCTGGGAGTTAGTCAGCTGTCACGGGCTGCTTCCTGGTGTGTGTGTGTGTGTGTGGTGTGGAAAAAAAAAAAAAGTAGTTAGTAAACAGTTGATTGACAGTTGAGAGGCGGGCCGAAAGAGCAAAGCTCAACTCCCGTAAAAACACAACTAGTAAACACACACACACACACACACACACACACACACACACACACACACACACACACACACACACACACACACACACACACACACACACCATTGAGGAGGGAGGTTTGCTTTATCCTCCTCATCCAGACCACACTCCATAATCCACCACAAGGAGCTTAATCCTATTGCCAAGTAGCGCGCAATTCAAGCCTCTTCCTCCGACCCGCCTGAGGCTGGATGCTACTGAGGTACCTGGCGCTACACACCTGCGTAGAGAGAGAGAGAGAGAGAGAGAGAGAGAGTGAGAGAGAGAGAGAGAGAGAGAGAGAGAGAGAGAGAGAGAGAGAGAGAGAGAGAGAGAGTGAGAGATGGATAGGGATCCACCATATACCCCTCTCAATATATACGCTCTGGCAATGCTTCCTTCACAACGTTAGCAAGACGGTACAATTTCCTTCCAAGTTGCTGGGAGCGGAAACTCGCGGGCAGCCATGAAAGGCTCTGAGATTTCACTCCAAGGCTCCTCTGGGTTTCTTGGCTCGCGACTCCGTCTTGTCCACTTCTTGCCTCTTCTACCCCCCCCCCCCTGCCTCTCTTTCCTACCTTCAACCCTCCACCCTTAACCCTCCACCCTTAACCCTCCACCCTTAACCCTCCACCCTTAACCCTCCACCTTCACCCCTTCGCTAATGTTGGTGGTGGTGGGGGAGGGAGCTTGCGGGTAATAAGGGCACAGTTGGCAGACGCGTATCCCATCACTAATGACGATGGGCCTTTTCACACACACACACACATACACACACACACACACACACACACACACACACACACACACACACACACACACACGCACACACACACACACACACACACACACACACACACACACACACACACACACACAATGGGCGCCGGTGGCTGTGTGGATAGCACGCTGGACATCATCCTGTAATCCTGTGGCCCGGGTTCGATTCCCAGGCGCCGACGAGAAACAATGGGCAGAGTTTCTTTCACCCTGATGCCCCTTTACCTACCAGTAAATAGGTACCTGGGAGTTAGACAGCTGTTACAGGCTGCTTCCTGGCGTGTGTGTGTGTGTGTGTGTGTGTGTGTGTGTGTGTGTGTGTGTGTGTGTGTGTGTGAAAAAAAAAAACAATTAGTAGTTAGTAACAGTTGATTGACAGTTGAGAGGCGGGCCGAAAGAGCAGAGCTCAACCCCCGCAAGCACAACTAAGTGAATACAACTAGGTAAATACACACACACACAAATCGGGGCCTTGTGACTTATTACGAGGATAAGTGAGAGAGAGAGAGAGAGAGAGAGAGAGAGAGAGAGAGAGAGAGAGAGAGAGAGAGAGAGAGAGAGAGAGAGAGAGAGAGAGAGAGAGAGAGAGAGAGAAAGCCCCATGGAACAGTGAAAGGCAAAGGCTCGAGCAAAAGAAGGATCTGGGAGGACACCTAAGATAACATGCGCTGTATGATTCCAATCTGCAAATATCATGGTAGCCTGCACGAGCCTTCAAATATCATGTTAGCTAAAGAGGTCTTCAGAACGCTGTGTATACAACTTAGGTACGTCGAAGTCTTAAGTATGCGACTCCGGTATTGAAGCCACTTTCGAAAATCGTAAAATATCGAGAAAGTAGTAGTGTGTGTGTGTGTGTGTGTGTGTACTCACCTAGTTGTACTCACCTAGTTGTGTTTGCGGGGGTTGAGCTCTGGCTCTTTGGTCCCGCCTCTCAACCGGCGGGACCAAATGTGTGTGTGTGTGTGTGTGTGTGTGTGTGTGTGTGTGTGTGTGTGTGTGTGTGTGTGTATTGGGAGACGGAGTGTTGTACATGCTGCTGTGGCGGTGTGTCCACTAACAGGATGAGTGCCGCTGCCCAATACTGTCACTATGGCGGTGTGTCCACTCACAGGATGAGTGGCGCTGCCCAATACTGTCACTATAGCGGTGTGTCCACTCACAGGATGAGTGGCGCTGCCCAATACTGTCACTATGGTGGTGTGTCCACTCACAGGATGAGTGACGCTGCCCAATACTGTCACTATGGCGGTGTGTCCACTCACATGATGAGTGGCGCTGCCCAATACTGTCATTATGGCGGTGTGTCCACTCACAGGATGAGTGGCGCTGCCCAATACTGTCACTATGGCGGTGTGTCCACTCACAGGATGAGTGGCGCTGCCCAATACTGTCATTATGGCGGTGTGTCCGCCATAATGACAGTATTGGGCAGCTCGCCCTTCGGGGCAAAATTTTAAAAAATTAAAATTACACTTCTTCCATAGTGGAGTGAACTCAAACTTACCACAGTGGAAGAGAGACGGGTCAAGAGGGATATGTTAAGAACGTGCAAAATATCACGCCCAATTGACAGGGTGAACAACGAGGCGATGTTCAAAATGAGAAGCGACAGGATCAAAGGACACGTGAGTGGAAGCTGGAGACAAAGATTAGCTTGAAAGACGCCTGAAGAAACGTCTGAATTCAACTCAGTGACTCGAGTTACAAGAACAGATCCTTGAGTCAAATTCAACAAACATTTTCCAAAGGAAATGAGAAAAGGTAATGAAAGTCATTGTATTAATTAACCAGTAGGGAGAACGGCAGGGTTAGGGGTCTATTACTCGACCCTGTGATCACATCTCGGGGGGGGGGGGAGTATATATGTGGCTTTACCCTAGCTGCTAGGCGCAGTTGGGGGCCCCTGGTGTGTGGGGGCCCGGTGACCAGTGGCTGGCGGGAGTGAATGGGGTCCTTCATGTGTGGCTAACTGCTGGTTCCGGCTGCCTCCTCCCACTTACAACGCAATATGCGGCAGGCAGGGCCCACTAGGGTGCCTCCTCCTCCTCCTCCACTCTGGCCCTTCCTCAGAGATAATGCTGAGGCAAAGGCTGCCTCATCACACTCACACAGCACTGCTAGGCAGTGCTGTGGTGGAGGCTGACTCCATACACAGTTTCAAATGTAGATATGACAGACCCCAGTAGGCTCAGGAATCTGATTGATAGTTGAGAGGTGGGACCAAAGAGCCAAAGCTCAACCCCTGCAAGCACAAATTGGTGAGTACACACACACCCTATTACTCTCACCCTTAGTACACCGTCGGGTGCTCCGAAGACACGAGGGTAGTTGAGTGCCATTCGTGACGGCTCTCCTCTGGTCACAGGGATATTAGATAGACTAAGATCACTCCAGTTGATGAGAACAAACCTCTTGACCTTCACCTACATACGAGTATTCCTTCTCTCACCTTACCTATATTTCACAGAACAGTAAACCACCCTGCCACCCATTGCCACCCCTCCCCTGCCACCCACTCTGCCACCCCTCCCCTGCCACCCACTTCGCCACCCTCCCCTGCCACCCACCCTGCCGCCCACCCTGCCGCCCACCGTGCGACACTCCATTACATCCACAGTGGCAACTATGGAAATACCTCAATAGGGAACAGTATATTCTTAACTCTCTTCACAGTTTTAACAGCAGAAATGATCGTAAATGAGACGGTTAGAAAGCATCAGACGACCAACAGCTGAAAGGCGGGTCCCAAGAGCTGTTGCTCGAGACTGGGAACTAAACAGGTGAGCAAACAGGCCCTCGAGGCGCTCTTAACTCGCCGACTGCTCTACAAACACAGGGGAAACCCATAACAGCGCGACAGAGGAGGTGGCGTGGTGTTATCATCTGGCGACCCCGCCACCAGGATTATGCTGCCACCAGTGCTCCTGCCACCAGTGCTCCTGCCACCAGTGCTCTTGCCACCAGTGCTCCTGCCACCAGTGCTGCTGCCACCAGTGCTCCTGCCACCAGTGCTCCTGCCACCAGTGCTGCTGCCACCAGTGCTCCTGCCACCAGTGCTCCTGCCACCAGTGCTCCTGCCACCAGTGCTGCTGCCACCAGTGCTCCTGCCACCAGTGCTCCTGCCACCAGTGCTCCTGCCACCAGTGCCCCTCAGAGCACCCCTGCCACCAGTGTTGCCACCAGTGCTCCTGCCACCAGTGCTGCCACCAGTGCTGCTGCCACCATTGCTGCCACCAGTGCTCCTGCCACCAGTGCCCCTCAGAGCACCCCTGCCACCAGTGCCACGCAAGAGACCCTGCCACCAGTGCCACGCAAGAGACCCTGCCACCAGTGCCACGCAAGAGACCCTGCCACCAGTGCCACGCAGAGCACCCCTGCCACCAGTGCCACGCAGAGCACCCCTGCCACCAGTGCCACGCAAGACACCCCTGCCACCAGTGCCACGCAAGGCACCCCTGCCACCAGTGCCACCCAAGACACCAGTGCCACGCAAGGCACCCCTGCCACCAGTGCCACCCAAGACACCAGTGCCACGCAAGGCACCCCTGCCACCAGTGCCACGCAAGAGCACCCCTGCCACCAGTGCCACCCAAGACACCAGTGCCACGCAAGAGCACCCCTGCCACCAGTGCCACGCAAGGCACCCCTGCCACCAGTGCCACGCAAGAGCACCCCTGCCACCAGTGCCACCCAAGACACCAGTGCCACGCAAGAGCACCCCTGCCACCAGTGCCACGCAAGGCACCCCTGCCACCAGTGCCACGCAAGAGCACCCCTGCCACCAGTGCCACGCAAGAGCACCCCTGCCACCAGTGCCACGCAAGAGCACCCCTGCCACCAGCCCTGTTTGTCTTGCACACATTTCCATAATTGAGATAGATTTTCTACTTAAGCGCAGGGAGTGTTGCACTGTTTATAAACTTGTCTTGTCTCTTCCAGGCTCACTTGTTTATTTCTGCGTGTGGGGGGGGGGGGGGGGTTGTTTACTTGTTCGTGGGTTTTGTTTATTGGTTCTTGGTTATTGTTTATTTGCTCGTGGGGCTTGTTTACTGGCGCTTTGGTCTTGATTGCTTGATCACAAGGCTGGTGTCTCAATCGTTCCTGTCTTAGTGCTGACACATTAACTGACTCGTGTCTTTGTCAGCTTTAAGTTTACAAATACTCTCAGGATCTCCAATGTTATGTTCTTGTTTTACTTGTGCTAATCAACGTCATTTAGGTCTCGGGTGGGTCAGGTTAGGTTAAGGTACTCCTGTGTCATCTACGCTGTCATCTACGCTATCATTCACTACTGTATTGAGCACAGGGGATTTTATTTAATCCATCATGGATATCTGAAGTAATTTAATTCTCTATTGAATTTGCCTAAAAATAACTGATCCGCCTGACCCTTGGTAGTGGTTCGCTCGTACGCTGAAATTACAGTGATGGATAGTCCTTCAAACCATTCATGGGATGTAATTACAGTAATCCGTAAACAATCAGTGGCAATTTAGGGGCGGAACTAGCCAGGACTAGGGGGGAAATAGGGAGGCTTACATTTCTAGTTTTCTAGTCAAATTTCTGTATTATCGTTTTTTTTTTCTCTGTCAACCCCTCACTCATCTCTATCGGTATATCGGTGACAGTGTCTCTTTATGTCCTAGTGCCAGTATCTACGTTCTCCTAGTGCCTGTACCTACGTTCTCCTAGTGCCAGTACCTACGTTCTCTTAGTGCCAGTACCTACGTTCTCCTAGTGCCTGTACCTACGTTCTCCTAGTGCCAGTACCTACGTTCTCCTAGTGCCAGTACCTACGTTCTCCTAGTGCCAGTACCTACGTTCTCCTAGTGCCAGTACCTACGTTCTCTTAGTGCCAGTACCTACGTTCTCCTAGTGCCAGTACCTACGTTCTCTTAGTGCCAGTACCTACGTTCTCCTAGTGCCTGTACCTACGTTCTCCTAGTGCCTGTACCTACGTTCTCCTAGTACCAGTATCTACATTCTCCTAGTACCAGTACCTACGTTCTCCTAGTACCAGTATCTACATTCTCCTAGTGCCAGTACCTACGTTCTCCTAGTGCCAATACCTAAGTTCTCCTAGTGCCAGTACCTCATCTCTCCTAGTACCTTACCTTGAGGTTACCTCAGGTACTAGGAGAGATTAGATTGGATATACCATATACATAGAAACAATAAAACATCTAAATTATTGGGACCGTCTCAAAGCTCTCAAAATGTACTCTTTGGAAAGGAGACGAGAAATGAATCAAATAATAATATACATGGAAGATACTGGAGGGCCAGGTTCAAAATTTGCACAGTAGAATAACAACATGCTGGAGCGAAAGATACGGAAGGAAATGCAGAATAGAACTATTGAGGAGTAGAGGTGCCATAGACACAATCTGAGAGCACTGTCTGAACAACAGGTTTCCACAGCTGTTCAACATCCTTCCAGCAAGCATTAGAAATATTGCCGGAACAAAAGTGAATGTTTTCAAGAGGCACTTAGATTAGTTCTTACATGAAGTGCCGGACCAACCAGACTGTGGTGGATATGTTGGCCTGCGGCGACGCTCCAAGGAACAGCCTGTTGGACCAAGTTATCACAAGTCGAACCTTTCCCCCTAGGCCGGGCTCGGGGAGTAGAAGAACCCCAGAAACCCTCTCCAGGTATGTTCCAGGTATGCTAGTACCAGTTCCCCACCTCGCCTAGTGCCTGCGCTAGTCTCTCCTCTTTCAGGCTTTGCTTATATTCAAGGAGCATCTCTTCTTATTTCCGCGTGAATTCTCTCCTAATTGACTTTCTCTTCTGTATCTCGGTAATATATCACCCTAGGCATGAAGTGCCCAAATAAGAGCCATAAATAGAAGGATAATACCTCCATGAGGGATTTCTGAGGCCCTCACCCTGGCGAGAGGAGCTCCGCCAGTGTTGCCCTTGGCACTCCTGCCACCAGTGCCACGCAGGGCACCCTTGCCACCACTGCGGCTGCCACCACTGCGGCTGCCACCATTGCGGCTGCCACCAGTGCTACCCTTGGTCCCTCAACAAGTTTCAAAACATTGATCATTTGAATTAAAATTAGTAATATATGATATCCAGAACGACGAAGAACACGTTAAAAGTGTCCAACATTGTGTGGCGAAATATTTCCTAAATGGAAAGAAAGTATCCGATTTCTTTCCTTAAAATGTCTCGACGGGAGACTTGGACATTTCACCTCATTATACGACATTACAATTCCAGGAGTTTATAGAGCCTTTCGTAGGACTGTGGGGCGTGAGTGTGTGTGTGTAGAGCTTTCAGGAAAGAGTTGGTGATGTGGTGGCGGACTGACGCACAGCGACCACACCAGGACAGTGACCACACCAGGACAGTGACCACACCAGGACAGTGCCCACACCAGCACACCAGGACAGTGCCCCCACACACCAGGACAGTGCCCACACCAGGACAGTGCCCACACCAGGACACCAGAACAGTGCCCACACCAGGACAGTGCCCACACCAGGACAGTGCCCACACACCAGGACAGTGCCCCCACACACCAGGACAGTGCCCCCACACACCAGGACAGTGCCCCCACACACCAGGACAGTGCCCCCACACACCAGGACAGTGCCCCCACACACCAGGACAGTGCCCCCACACACCAGGACAGTGCCCCCACACCAGGACAGTGCCCCCACACACCAGGACAGTGACCACACACACCAGGACAGTGCCCCCACACCAGGACAGTGCCCCCACACCAGGACAGTGCCCCACACACCAGGACAGTGCCCCCACACCAGGACAGTGCCCCCACACACCAGGACAGTGACCACACACACCAGGACAGTGCCTCCACACACCAGGACAGTGCCCCCACACACCAGGACAGTGCCCCCACACACCAGGACAGTGCCCACAGCCAGTGACAAAGGCCCCGGGTCGATCAAGGTACTCTACAGCTTAATATGCTTGTTTGTTTGCCTGAATAATTAATAGGCAGAAAGTGCCTCCGTAGCGGAGTGGCTACGCTCATAAAATGTTATTATCTTGTCATTACGATGTTTTTGGCCCTAATACGTCACAAGCTTTTGTTTTTTTAATTTCAAACATTTAAAGTACACATATAATATTTTTTTTGGTTTTACTGGCTATGTGGACGCTGAAAATGTATTTAATTATGTTACTTTTTATAGCAAAATGAGGGTTAAGCTCTGTAACTAAATTAATTTTCGTCTTCTATAAATGGAAAAGTATTTCATTAGATTCATAAAAGTAACCGCACGCCACGTAACTTACAAGGAAAAATACTTAAAAAGTTTGTAAATTGCAAGTTTGAGGTATTTTTTGGTCTGCGTGCAACTTGTGAGAGCGGCTATGCAGGGCAATGCTGGTCTCAGCATCTTGCAGAGCGTCTTGGCTTACTCCTTATTGATCAAAGACCAAGAAAGTCAGCAGAACCCTGAGGAATGCTGAGAATAAAGCAGTCACCTGCTTGAGGGGCTTGACAGCTGAGTGGACAGCGCTCGGGATTCAGAGTCCTGAGGTTCTGGGTTCGATCCCCGGTGGAGGCGGGAACAAATGGGCAGAGATTCTTTCATCCTGATGTCTCTGTTCACCTAGCAGTAAATAGGTACCTGAGAGTTGGACAGCTGTCACGGGCTGGTTCCTGGGGGTGGAGGCCTGGTCGAGGACCGGGTCGAGGGGACGCTTAGCCCCGAAATCATCTCAAGATAACCTGAGACCAATATAGGAAACGACTTGAAATAAACCACATATATCCGTAACCATTATATATAGCCATCTGGAAATGGCTTAAGATAAGTTACCAGTAATTTCGATAACTTGATTGTTCCCCTTAATCCCGCGAGTAAGACTATACAAGCACAGAAAGCTTACTTACTATTAAATCACCCACGCCAGCAATGCGGTCATATTTAACCAAATATGTTTCTAGGAACGCCTGCAACCCAAGTATACAAATATAAGTAATATTGTATTTCTGTTTCAGTTACGTTTCTGAACTTTCCGTTACAGTGTGGAGGGACACAGGGCTCAGGGGGGAGGACACAGGACCCGGGGGACACAGTATGGAGAGACACAGGGCCCGGGGGACACAGTATGGAGAGACACAGGGCCCGGGGGACACAGTATGGAGAGACACAGGGCCCGGGGGACACAGTATGGAGAGACACAGGGCCCGGGGGACACAGTATGGAGAGACACAGGGCCCGGGGGACACAGTATGGAGAGACACAGGGCCCGGGGGACACAGTATGGAGAGACACAGGGCCCGGGGGACACAGTATGGAGAGGCACAGGGCCCGGGGGACACAGTATGGAGAGACACAGGGCCCGGGGGACACAGTATGGAGAGACACAGGGCCAGGGGGACACAGTATGGAGAGACACAGGGCCCGGGGGACACAGTATGGAGAGACACAGGGCCCCGGGGACACAGTATGGAGAGACACAGGGCCCGGGGGACACAGTAGGGAGAGACACAGGGCCAGGGGGTAGGGGACACAGGGCGGAAAAGCGAGCAGTCTTCCTCGCTGCGAATGATATTTTCGATCAGGCTCTCTCACATGTCAATAAAGCTGACGTATTGCCCTAGACCCGAGAAGCGTTCATATTGATTGTAACGTCAACATTCAAGATGACGTAACAGCCTGGTGGATCAGCTAAGGAGGATCGACGGGGGGTGAAGGGGGGGGGGGGAAAGAGTTACCAAAATAGAAGTGGAGTTTGGAGGATAGAAGACTCAGACTGGAAATGGGGACATATAGGAACGGCAGAGCTTCGAGTGAAGGGAGACGAGATCTCTGGTAATTGGTTTTAAGAGAAGTGTCAGGCTGGAAGTGGAGGCCAGGAGGCCAGGGCTGGACACAGCACACGCATGCACATGCACACGCGCGCACTCACATGCACACGTACACGCACGTGTCCTGTAACTCCCCTCACCCTAAAGGGTAAAAATCACGTGTACTGAACATCACAGTGGCTCGTTAGATTGGCCTGATGGTCCGTCTTCTATTCGTGGGTCCTGGGTTAGGTTAGGTTCGGGCACTTTAGTACATCAGTACTTTAGTGCATCAACTGTCACAAGCACTTGATACCATCTTCCTATTACACCCTGGTGGCCACCTGTCTATTACACCCTGGTGGCCACCTGTCTATTACACCCTGGTGGCCACCTGTCTATTACACCCTGGTGGCCACCTGTCTATTACACCCTGGTGACCACCTGTCTATTACACCCTGGTGGCCACCTGTCTATTACACCCTGGTGGCCACCTGTCTATTACACCCTGGTGACCACCTGCCTATTACACCCTGGTGGCCACCTGCCTATTACACCCTGGTGGCCACCTGTCTATTACACCCTGGTGACCACCTGCCTATTACACCCTGGTGGCCACCTGCCTATTACACCCTGGTGGCCACCTGTCTATTACACCCTGGTGGCCACCTGTCTATTACACCCTGGTGGCCACCTGCCTATTACACCCTGGTGGCCACCTGCCTATTACACCCTGGTGGCCACCTGCCTATTACACCCTGGTGGCCACCTGTCTATTACACCCTGGTGGCCACCTGCCTATTACACCCTGGTGGCCACCTGCCTATTACACCCTGGTGGCCACCTGCCTATTACACCCTGGTGGCCACCTGCCTATTACACCCTGGTGGCCACCTGCCTATTTCACCCTGGTGGCCACCTGCCTATTTCACCCTGGTGGCCACCTGCCTATTACACCCTGGTGGCCACCTGCCTATTTCACCCTGGTGGCCACCTGCCTATTACACCCTGGTGGCCGCTCCACCTTGATAGTTTTCAGAATATTGTAGCATTTTTTTATTTAGTCGGCGAGTGATCCTTTGTGATACGAACAAAATTGGCAAAATTGGCTATTTTCTATTTTTTTTAGTCTATTGCGACGTGTATCGGGTGGCTTATGTTTTTGTTGAAGACATGAATGTTTTGTTATTGTTTTGAGGAAGGGGGGGGGGGATACAGTAGCAGAATGTTATTGCTTTATTTTAGAACCAAAAAAAAAATAAAAAACACGCATAGATCACTTGAAGCCTCACCTTCTTTGTTTTTTTTTTTTCGGCAAGAACTCGATGCACTGATCACTTTACAACCAGGTGTCTGGCGTTAAATGAATGTAGAATCAACGTTTAATGAATGTTAATTCTACGTAGGATCAATGTTGGGTCAACCTTTAATCACCGGAGGAACGACGTTAAATCAACGCAGGATCAACATTAAATCCATTTTTAAATCGTCGTTTAATTAACGTTTAAAAAACGAACGAACATCGTTAGATCAACGTAGGCGCAACGTTGTCTGGTGGTAATCCACCTTTATCTACGTTATTATCCACAGTACGGTGGATTAGAGCTCATTATGGCGTGGATAAGGGCTGGATTACCACCAGCACTTAATCCTCTAGGTGTTCTAGGGTAGTATAATATATATAAATATATAATATATATATATATATATATATATATATATATATATATATATATATATATATATATATATATATAATATAAGGCTTTGCTTTTATGGAATTAATCATGTAAGCTTATATCCATAGTCTGAATATCATGCTTACACTACGAATGGATCGGATTTATTTGATTAATGAATTAGTTTGCATCCAATACATTAGAGTTTTAAGTAGGGCGACCTGGCAGCTTATTGTATTAAGAGCAAACATTGTATATGTTATCACCACTGCCAGCAGCGGGATTAGGTTATTGCTCGCCTGCCTCACTCCCAGGTTATTGTGCAGGTGGAGTTATTGTGCAGGTGGAGGTGGAGTTATTGTGCAGGTGAAGGTGGAGTTATTGTGCAGGTGGAGGTGGAGTTATTGTGCAGGTGGAGGTGGAGTTATTGTGCAGGTGGAGGTGGAGTTATTGTGCAGGTGAAGGTGGAGTTATTGTGCAGGTGGAGGTGGAGTTATTGTGCAGGTGGAGGTGGAGTTATTGTGCAGGTGGAGGTGGAGTTATTGTGCAGGTGGAGGTGGAGTTATTGTGCAGGTGAAGGTGGAGTTATTGTGCAGGTGGAGGTGGAGTTATTGTGCAGGTGGAGGTGGAGTTATTGTGCAGGTGGAGGTGGAGTTATTGTGCAGGTGCAGGTGGAGTTATTGTGCAGGTGGAGGTGGAGTTATTGTGCAGGTGAAGGTGGAGTTATTGTGCAGGTGGAGGTGGAGTTATTGTGCAGGTGAAGGTGGAGTTATTGTGCAGGTGGAGGTAGAGTTATTGTGCAGGTGAAGGTGGAGTTATTGTGCAGGTGGAGTTATTGTGCAGGTGGAGGTGGAGTTATTGTGCAGGTGGAGGTGGAGTTATTGTGCAGGTGGAGGTGGAGTTATTGTGCAGGTGGAGGTGGAGTTATTGTGCAGGTGGAGGTGGAGTTATTGTGCAGGTGGAGGTGGAGTTATTGTGCAGGTGGAGTTATTGTGCAGGTGGAGGTGGAGTTATTGTGCAGGTGGAGTTATTGTGCAGGTGGAGGTGGAGTTATTGTGCAGGTGGAGGTGGAGTTATTGTGCAGGTGGAGGTGGAGTTATTGTGCAGGTGAATGTGGAGTTATTGTGCAGGTGGAGGTGGAGTTATTGTGCAGGTGGAGTTATTGTGCAGGTGAAGGTGAAATTAATGTACTGTGTACGTACTCGGAATATGGGTTAGAGTGCCTGGTGTGGTGTGTGGGGTATCCATAGGTTGTGTGGAAGGGGGGTTGATATTATGTGTTCGGTTGGGGGGACGTTGTATTGTGGGTCAATACAGCCGGTGACAAATCACACCAAAAGGTCATCATATATTGGCGGTTATAAATCCTTGCAAGGTCTCGTCTAGCTCCTGGGCTCCGAAACTATCCTACTTACCTTTTAAAGTGTTTTGCACGCGAAGTGACTTCGAAAAGTCATGGTGACTGGCAAGGTTATGAAGACTGTTGCAACAGACACACTTTCTCGCCGATTGTCTCAAGATTATCTTGAAGTTGTGAGGCAAGACAACGCGGCACTAAGCTATGAGGGGGTGCAGGGAGGGAGGGAGGGAAGAAATATGAGGTGAGTGGAGATGGAATTGATCACGTCAAAGTGGTCCACTTTGCTATAGCCATGAAGTGAATTGTCGCTCTTTCTTCACTGATGAGGAGATGAGTGGGAGGGGAGCTGCCCCAGCCTCATGTGGAGAGATTTTCCTCCACTGATGAGGTGCAGGGCTCCTCCACTGATGAGGAGATGAGTGGGGGGGGGGGCTGCCCCAGCCTCATGTGGAGAGATTTTCCTCCACTGATGAGGTGCAGGGCTCCTCCACTAATGAGGTGCAGGGCTCCTCCACTAATGAGGTGCAGGGCTCCTCCACTAATGAGGTGCAGGGCTCCTCCACTGATGAGGTGCAGGGCTCCTCCACTAATGAGGTGCAGGGCTCCTCCACTAATGAGGTGCAGGGCTCCTCCACTAATGAGGTGCAGGGCTCCTCCACTGATGTGGTGCAGGGCTCCTCCGCTGATGAGGTGCAGGGCTCCTCCACTGATGAGGTGCAGGGCTCCTCCACTGATGAGGTGCAGGGCTCCTCCACTGATGTGGTGCAGGGCTCCTCCACTGATGAGGTGCAGGGCTCCTCCACTGATGCGGTGCAGGGCTCCTCCACTGATGAGGTGCAGGGCTCCTCCACTGATGAGGTGCAGGGCTCCTCCACTGATGTGGTGCAGGGCTCCTCCACTGATGAGGTGCAGGGCTCCTCCACTGATGTGGTGCAGGGCTCCTCCACTGATGAGGTGCAGGGCTCCTCCACTGATGAGGTGCAGGGCTCCTCCACTGATGAGGTGCAGGGCTCCTCCGCTGATGAGGTGCAGGGCTCCTCCGCTGATGAGGTGCAGGGCTCCTCCACTGATGAGGTGCAGGGCTCCTCCACTGATGAGGTGCAGGGCTCCTCCACTGATGAGGTGCAGGGCTCCTCCACTGATGTGGTGCAGGGCTCCTCCACTGATGAGGTGCAGGGCTCCTCCACTGATGTGGTGCAGGGCTCCTCCACTGATGTGGTGCAGGGCTCCTCCACTGATGAGGTGCAGGGCTCCTCCACTGATGTGGTGCAGGGCTCCTCCACTGATGAGGTGCAGGGCTCCTCCACTGATGAGGGCTCTCCATTATACATTTCTACTTTACTTTGAAATGTATAACCATTTATGATCAAAGCTTTTGATTTGATTGAAGGTTAAAAGTATTGCACTGGCACTCCACACTGGCACTCCACACTGGCACTCCACACTGGCACTCCACACTGGCACTCCACACTGGCACTCCACACTGGCGCTCCACACTGGCACTCCACACTGGCACTCCACACTGACGCCTCATATTCTCAAGAGTCATCACAAGAAAATGACCAAGTTAATACCATTTTCAGGCTCTATTTTCCCATTTGTTACGAGATAAGAATCACTTAAGCCGTCCGGTTCGAGGTAAATCACTGCCCAACCTGTTCTCTGACCTAATACGTCGCACTGTTCACGGCATCGATCAATCCGCTGAAAATGCGACGTATTTGTAACAAAAATAAGCCCCGTACATGCTGACGTATTCTATGCTGCTCTAGGCAGCAGCTGGACTATTTATGTTCGGACGAAACAGTTGCATCTTGTACAGATCGGCAGCTAGAAAGAACAGTCTGCTTGCTCTCTCGGCATGAAGGGTAAATTGGTCTCTTGGAGCTGACCCCTCGAGAAGTGACGTTACCGGGGCGAAATGTCTTATCATTTGTCATCTTAGAAATATAAAAAAGGAGTTTTATCAGGCAATTCTCTCTCTCTTTGGCAGTTTAGGAACAGTTTAGGAAGCTTATGAGGTCTTTGTTCCAGCGTTACGGAGCGTCTGATACCATGTCCACACCTACACTTACTGTCTGTTGCCATGTCCACACCTACACTTACTGCTTGACACCATGTCCACTCCTACACTTACTGCCTGACATCATGTCCACACCTACACTTACTGCCTGACATCATGTCCACACCTACACTTACTGTCTGATGCCATGTCCACACCTACACTTACTGCCTGACATCATGTCCACACCTACACTTACTGCCTGACATCATGTCCACACCTACACTTACTGCTTGACATCATGTCCACACCTACACTTACTGCCTGACATCATGTCCACACCTACACTTACTGCCTGACATCATGTCCACACCTACACTTACTGCCTGACATCATGTCCACACCTACACTTACTGCCTGACATCATGTCCACACCTACACTTACTGCCTGACATCATGTCCACACCTACACTTACTGCCTGACATCATGTCCACACCTACACTTACTGCTTGACATCATGTCCACACCTACACTTACTGCCTGACATCATGTCCACACCTACACTTACTGCTTGACATCATGTCCACACCTACACTTACTGCTTGACATCATGTCCACACCTACACTTACTGCTTGACATCATGTCCACACCTACACTTACTGCCTGACATCATGTCCACACCTACACTTACTGCCTGACATCATGTCCACACCTACACTTACTGCTTGACATC
>NC_091190.1:14855971-14880971 GCF_040958095.1 Procambarus clarkii | reverse complement strand
ATGTTCAACACCGGTTCTTGAACTCTCTCGGGCCTTGCCAGCCTCTCCGTGTTGAACTCTCCCAACGGGACGTTCCTCCACTCACTCTCTGGGAGAGTTTGGGCCGCGTCATTCCGTTTCTGTTGGTACTAGACAGTAAATTTTTTTTTAAATTATAAGGGTCATTATTTTAGCAACCTCGAATGGCGTTCCTGTTGTGAATGTTAGAATTATTTGCATTTTTTTTTTCGTTATTATTTATGAGATATGTTTTTTTTGTTTTTAGTATTTGTTTTTTTCTCTTGTTTGTTTGTTTGTGTTTTATATTGTATGTTTTTCGTCGCCAAGAGGTAAGTGAGGATTACCATCATTCTTGCCTCTGTATACATTTTGCATGTATAGTTTGTATTTTTATGGTGTGTGTGTGTGTGTGTGTGTGTGTGTGTGTGTGTGTGTGTACTCACCTATATGTACTCACCTATATGTGCTTGCAGGATCGAGCATTGACTCTTGGATCCCGCCTTTCTAGCTATCGGTTGTTTACAGCAATGACTCCTGTCCCATTTCCCTATCATACCTAGTTTTAAAAGTATGAATAGTATTTGCTTCCACAACCTGTTCCCCAAGTGCATTCCATTTTTCTACTACTCTCACGCTAAAAGAAAACTTCCTAACATCTCTGTGACTCATCTGAGTTTCCAGTTTCCACCCATGTCCCCTCGTTCTGTTATTATTACGTGTGAACATTTCATCTATTTCCACTTTATCAATTCCCCTGAGTATTTTATATGTCCCTATCATATCTCCTCTCTCCCTTCTTTTCTCTAGTGTCGTTAGGTTCAGTTCCTTCAGCCGCTCTTCATATCCCATCCCTCGTAACTCTGGGACAAGCCTCGTCGCAAACCTCTGAACCTTCTCCAGTTTCTTTATGTGTTTCTTCAGGTGGGGGCTCCATGATGGCGCGGCATACTCTAAGACGGGTCTCACGTAGGCGTGTGTGTGTGTGTGTGTGTGTGTGTGTTAGATATATATATATATGTGTGTTATTTTATATTTAATTTTGTGACTCTTATTGTAAGTATTAATTTTCAGTTCCAAATACCACTGTGACTTGTCGTGTAGAATGTCTTTAATTTACTTTGTCATGTATTTTAATTTGCCTCATGATTCTCTCACCGGCCGGTGGCTGTAGCCGCGGTACGACATGGCCTCCGGTATGCGACGGGGTCTTATCGTCCTGGGGCCGGAGTCTACCTTCAGGGCTAAGGGGTGCGACGCCCCCGTCCTTCAGGACTTCGACGTGAGTTACATCCTCCTCCTCCTTCACTGAGTTGGTCCTAGAGTGGTGGTGGTTAAGCAAGTTGTGGTGGTGGTTGGTAATGTTTATTTGGGGTAATAAGTAGACGGTTTTAGATCATAGATGCATAGATACGTTGCATTTTTTATTTCTGTTTGCAAAATTTTGTTGTATGAAATGTTTATAATATTGAACGTCAGACAATTTGTGCTAAATGTTGGCAAACACAAATTTGATTTGAGTTTTATTATATCATGTGAAATTGTGTTCAGATCTGAACTTCAGCTGCGCGAATGGTTCTGCACTGTTTATTTATAAATGCAGAAATGATATGGCCATTTTGTGTACGTGGAGCTGGTAGGGGGGGGCGGCCAGGGTGGGGGGGGGGGCGGCCAGGGTGGGGGGGGGCGGCTAGGGTGGGGGTGGGGGGGCGGCCTTGCGGCCAGGGTGGGGGGGGAGGTCATATTTGCCCCTTGGCTCTCTGTTGCCAAAAATAAAAGGCTCTTTTATAATTTGCAACTTTTAATTTTATATACATAAAAATGAATACTTGTTTTATTTAACGATGAAAATAGATAAAAAATTCGAATATAGTTTGGAAATGGGAAATGTTGCTACGGGGAAAAACGAAATATTTTGATGTGATGTAAATTCAGTAGAATTTCCGGTTGCTATTCTTTTTTGACCATGTCGTAGCTCAGTCGATTAAGGCAGCGTCTGGGATGCTCTCAGACGTAGGTTCGAATCCTCGTCACGGCCCTTGTGGATTTGTTCATTTGATGGGATATATATTTTTTAGGAGTAACGCAGGTTATTAAGCCCGGTAGTCAGGTGTTAAAGTTTTATCGCAAACATCATTTTGGTTGACAGTTCACTCTCGGTGTAGAACTTGACGACATTCACAGTGCAGAACTTGGAGGTGCTGCTACGGGCGTGGGGCAGCCGGGGGGGGGGGGGGGAGGGGGTGAGTAGGGCTAACGGGGAGGGGGGAAGGAGGGTGGGGGGATGGCCAACATACATTACATGGGGGGGGGGTCAACCATGGGGTTCAGAGATGTCTTGAAACAATGTATGTGTATACGTATACACACACACACACACACACACACACACACACACACACACACACACATATATATATATATATATATATATATATATATATATATATATATATATATATATATATATATATATATTATAAATGAATATTGATATAAAATATATTTTGTCCCCATTGCTTCTGAGACACTCGGCGCCTGGGGTAAAAGTGCTACCAGGGGTCGCTGAGCCCGGCAATCACCTCAAGGTAGGGGTATGAAGGATTTACACACCTGCCGAGCGAGTGTGTAGGGAAGCTCTCCCCCCCCCCCTCCCACTCCCCCGGCACACCAACACACTTGGCAAGAGAGAGAGAGAGAGAGAGAGAGAGAGAGAGAGAGAGAGAGAGAAAGTTGGTAATGAACAATGATGGAGAAAGTGATAGCTAACGTATTAAATGGTTTAGTAACGCAGACATGCCGAGAGTGAAACTTAAGTGCCAGAGTGGTGTAGTGAGAGGTGTGTACACCCACACATCCTCCCCCCCCCCCAATCCACACCCCCTCCCTCCTTCCCTCCCCCCTCCCACAAAGGCACTAGGGGCTCACCATAGCCCGTGCTACTTGGAACTTTGTTCCACGTAGCGAATCTTTTAACAACAACAACAATCCTCCCACACAGGGGAATTGAAAGAATAGGGTGAAGACTGATTAGTTCCCACAGGTAGGGCGCGAACAAGGGGGAATCATAGGTGGAAACTGAGTGCTCACATGTGTCACAGAGGTATTAAGAGTAGTGTTAGAGTAGTGTATGCATATGGAATGCGCTAGGAAGTGATGTGTTAGAGGCTGACTTTGTCCACAGCTTCAAGTGATGGATATTATAGAGCCCAGTAGTTTCACACACACGCACACACACACACACACATACATATACACACACACACACATACACACACACACACACACACACACACACACACACACACACACACACACACACACACACACACACACACACATACATATACACACACAAACACACACACACACACACACACACACACACACACACACACACACACACACACACACACACACACACACACACACACACACACACACACACACACACACACACACACACACACACACACACACACACACACACACACACACACACACACACACACACACACACACACACACACACACACACACACACACACACACACACACACTCCCCCTGAGAAAGTTCATTCACGAGTGGTTCTGCATGAAATGTGGAAGGTCATAGAACTGATTAACTTTCCCCCCCTCCCCCCCCCCTTCCCCACACCAACCCCCCACCTCCCCTCCTCCCTCCCCACACCAACCCTCCCTCCCCACACCAACCCTCCCTCCCCCACGGTCATGGGGTTCAGCGGGTTAGTGACTTGCTTAAAACCACTACCGACACTAGTTCTCTTACCCTCTGAGGTTGAGCATGTAGTGAACAGAGTATCTCTGTGAGGGAAGGTTCAGGAGGCTGCGGGCAGGGAAGGGGGTAGTTGGAGGGGTTGGAGGGGGTAGTTGGAGGGGGGAGGGAGTGTTGGAGAGTGTCCCTACACAGAGGGGAAAAAAGTGGTGCTTCTAATGTGGGGTTTCGAGGGAGGATGATCCTGTGAGTATTGTAGAGGAGTGTTTCTAGGAGGAGGAACAGGAAGAGAGGTTCGAAGGAAATGTTCAGGGGGGAAGCGCCAAGATTGCAACTATATAGCACTTGGAAGGGGTTTGGAGAAGGATTTGGGATGGGACATGAGGGAAGGAATGGTGCCCCAAGCACTTGTGGACGGTCGGGGATTGAACGCCTACCTGCATGAAGCGAGAGCAGTAGACGAGTGAAACAGCATCAAATTCGGTATTCCTCCGCGGTCCTCTTGAACGCCAAGAACTCTTGAATCACTGCCGAGAACACTTAAATGTTCATCATCTAAAAATGTCTCAAGATACACCGTGTCAAACGCTGCATATATATACGGCTTTGTTCACAGTTTGGAACGACTGTAGAAGGTATATACTCCCGGAGCCCCGATATACCTGCTTCGGTGCCCAGATATACCTGCTTCGGAGCCCAGATATACCTGCTTCGGAGCCCAGATATACCTGCTTCGGAACCCAGATATACCTGCTTCGGAGCCCAGATATACCTGCTTCGGAGCCCAGATATACCTGCTTCGGAGCCCAGATATACCTGCTTCGGAGCCCAGATATACCTGCTTCGGTGCCCAGATATACCTGCTTCGGAGCCCCGATATACCTGCTTCGGGGCCCAGATATACCAGCTTCGGTGCCCAGATATACCTGCTTCAGAGCCCCGATATACCTGCTTCGGGGCCCAGATATACCTGCTTCGGACCCCCGATATACCTGCTTCGTCACCTGGTGGTCACTTCCGCCTATGAGCTCCTCGCCCGAGATCACGATGGAATGTCAAACAAGAGAAAGTTGTGTGACTTGCAGTCCCGTGAGAGGCATGTTATATGTGTGTATATACAGTGAAGACCAGGAACCTCCATCTTGGCCATCACCTGAGACGGAGAGGGAATGACTTGTGAGGATTAAGACTCCACTCTCACACACACACACACACACACACACACACACACACACACACACACACACGAAGTACACAGCCCACAATCCCGTGTCTTGACACTGAGGCAAAATATCCAATGTGACCCCCACTCATGGTTGGTAAAATGTTTTGACTTGCAAGTAAAATTTACGGTCGGGCAGCTGACCGGAACCCAGGAATATCTTTTTCTTCGCGTAAAGGTGTGGACTGATAGTGTGGGGGGGTTGGGGGGCACTGGTGGGGGGGTATTGGTGGTGGTTGGGGGCACTGTTGGGGGGGGGGTATTGGTGGTGGTGGGGGCACTGGTGGGGGGTATTAGTGGTGGTTGGGACACTGGTGGGGGTTTGGGGACATGGTTGTTGTCGTGGGATGTTAGTGATAGTGCTGAAAGATAGGGGAATGATAGCGGTTGGGTGGTAGGTGTGTGGTATTAGTGGTAGGGTGCAGGTGGTGTAGTGGTGGTGATGGTGTAAGTGGATGTCATCATACGGGTTGTGGTTGGGAGTAATTAGAGTTACATCCAGGCTATTTGTTCAGGAACAGTCCTTATCATAGTGTTTCTATATACATTAATCAACGGACAATCTAGAACACACTGGGTGAGGGTGTGAGACCTTAACATACCACATAGTTTACACTTGGTGTCATTATCATCATCACCTGTATCTTATTGCCAGTATTCAAGCGAGGAGTCACAATAACGTGGCTGAAAAATGTTGACCAGACCACACACTAGAAGGTGAAGGGACGACGACGTTTCGGTCCGTCCTGGACCATTCTCAAGTCGATTGTGACTTGAGAATGGTCCAGGACGGACCGAAACGTCGACGTCCCTTCACTTTCTAGTGAGTGGTTTGGTCGTATGGGAGGGAGTTGACTTCCCACACTGTTGTTGTTATAGATTCAGCTACTGGGAACAAAACGTTCCAAGTAGCACGGGCTATGGTGAGCCCGTAGTGGACTTACTTGGCACAGGCGCGGGGGTGTAACTTGAGAGACCTCCCACACGTCTCTTAACAGCTCTCATTCATCATCAAGAATTAAGTCAGGTGAAGTGAGGCAAAAAATTACAAAATTCCCTAAATTCCAATGAGGCTGGGAGGTTCAGTCTGGCCCCGGGATGCATAATTATGAGAGTCGGGTAACTAACTAAACCTTTGAGAACGGCGCGACACGCCGCCCCATCTTCCTTTGCCCGTGTTTGAGCCACACCGACGCACGCATATATTTTCACTTCAACTGCACGATAGGTCGATGTTCACCGGGTGGCCACAGGGGCGTTATACGCACTCAGCGCCACTGCGTATAGTGTCTCGAGTCAAGACAATGTCACCTTCTTCTTGAGGTTATCTTGAGATGATTTCGAGGCTTTTTAGTGTCCCCGCGGCCCGGTCCTCGACCAGGCCTCCACCCCCAGGAAGCAGCCCGTGACAGCTGACTAACTCCCAGGTACCTATTTACTGCTAGGTAACAGGGGCATTCAGGGTGAAAGAAACTTTGCCCATTTGTTTCTGCCTCGTGCGGGAATCGAACCCGCGCCACAGAATTACGAGTCCTGCGCGCTATCCACCAGGCTACGAGGCCCCTACTGGGGCCAGAACCCTGTTAACATGTTAAAGGTAAAGCATTAACTTACAACCTACCTGTGTCCATCTTTTACTTCCTCCCTGAAGAAATATCTGTTTCTTGGAGCGGGTCTGCGGGTCGCTCCAAGCAACAACCTGTTGGACCAAGTTGTCACAAGTCGAGCCTGCCCTCAGACCAGGCTCGGGGAGTGGAAGAACTCCCGAAACCCTGTCCAGGTATGCTCCAGGTATGTTGAGCAGGATAGCCACCTGCTTCGGGTTCCCCGGTGCCATGAGGAATGAAGTATCGTGTAAGCGTGTTCCAGCTGCCAGGCTGCACCTACACCCAGGTAATGTTAGCCACAATGTATTTGGGGAACAAACCCAGAGGGACACGCACGCGCGGACGCACGCGCGGACTTTTCAAGTACTGCCAACTTTGATGCCACGAGTGTCAGTCTGATGCCTCCAGTGCCAGCCCTCCAGTGCCAGCCCTCCAGTGCCAGCCCTCCAGTGCCAGTCCCTGACACATCCAGCTCATTACCGCCCCTTGCACAATGGGGACAAAAAAAATATTGAAAACCCCCTGTGAGGGGAGGCATGAGTGAGGGGAGGCATGAGTGAGGGGAGGCATGAGTGAGGGGAGGCATGAGTGAGGGGAGGCGTGAGTGAGGGGGAGCCGTGAGTGAGGGGAGGCATGAGTGAGGGGAGGCATGAGTGAGGGGGAGCCGTGAGTGAGGGGGAGCCGTGAGTGAGGGGAGCCGTGAGTGAGGCAGGGCTGCACCTCACAACCCGTCCCACCACCGCTCCTCTAATTAAACACCACACCACAATTTTTAACGCCGTCTTGACACCTTGAAAAATGCCCCACCTGTTTCTTTACCTCCTGGGCGTATATGAGTCGTATTCAAGGCCAAGGGGAAATTATGCCCCACGAGGTGAAAGCCTCAGTTTGGTGACGCGTTACACATTTTCTTTTGCATCCTTGGAGTTTTCTTACCATACAAGTCTTGTGGCAAATTACATATTCATACGCTGAGCTCTGGCCACATATTGTCATCGTTATTGACGTATCAAACCAACTGAGCACAATAGCCAACTTTACGTCAACGTTAATTTAACGCTATAATTGGATGCTGTGCCCACTCTATGGAGGGAATGACTAAACTGGAAAAGGTTTCAAAGGTTTGCCACCAGACAAGTACCCGAGCTTGAGAGGTATGAGCTACGAGGAGAGACTACGGGAAAAGATAAAGATATTTTGCCTGTTTACAGGTGGTGCTTCGTGGTGCTGTGGCTGATGGCAGGTGGATATAAAGCCATTACGGGGTTATGGACGCGTATGCTACCCGTTTGCCTGTCGCTGCGTTTCATACGCCAGCTATGTAAACAGAGAAAGAGACAGAGCCGCCGCGTTTGGTCATGCAAGTCATATGTACCAGAACAAGTAAATACAACTAGAAAGGAATTGTTCCTGTCATTTACAAGAAGATTGATTTATAAAGATTAAGCCACCCAAGAGGTGGCACGGGCATGAATAGCCCGTAAGTTTTACAAGAAAGATTCACAACAGGGAGCCGGTCGGGCGAGCGGACAGCACGCTGGACTTGTGATCTTGTGGTCCTGGGTTTGATCCCAGGCGCCGGCGAGAAACAATGGGCAGAGTTTCTTTCACCCTATGCCCCTGTTACCTAGCAGTAAAATAGGTACCTGGGTGTTAGTCAGCTGTCACGGGCTGCTTCCTGGGGGTGGAGGCCTGGTCGAGGACCGGGCCGCGGGGACACTAAAGCCCCGAAATCATCTCAAGATAACCTCAAGATAACACTTGTGATTCACAACAGTTACCAAACTCTTCTATAGTGGGTTGTAAGTGGCATGCGCCAATACGCAACACGAGGTCATCATTAAGGTCGCTAGCCCATTACAAACAAAAAAGCGTATCTTGGCGTCAGTGTTAATAGGATTTACTCCCTGTTTGCTCTGTGTAACACAGGTTCCTGGACGGTAAACACTTCAGGCTGTTGTGTCTTTATCCGTCACTGGAGAAATTATGTGATGTGCGGTGCATACAAGTTCAATTCTTGTCCACAAATATTGAATACAAACGATGCCGGACACGCACACACACACACACACACACACACACACACACACACACACACACACACACACACACACACACACACACACACACACACACACACATTCGGGGAATCGACCGGGTAAACAAGGATGAACTATTCAACATTGGTGGGACGCGAACAAGGGGACACAGGTGGAAGCTGAGTACCCAAACGAGCCACAGAGACGTTAGAAAGAACTTTTTCAGTGTCAGAGTAGTTAGTAAATGGAATGCATTAGGAAGTGATGTGGTGGAGGCTGACTCCATACACAGTTTCAAATGTAGATATGATAGAGCCCAATAGGCTCAGGAATCTGTACACCAGTTGATTGACGGTTGAGAAGCGGGACCAAAGAGCCAGAGCTCAACCCCCGCAAGCACAATTAGGTGAGTACATTGGGGGTCTGGTAGCTGAGCGGACAACGCGCAGGACTCGTAATTCTGTGGCCCAGGTTCGATTCCCGGATCAAGCAGAAACAAATGGGCAAAGTTTCTTGCACCCCTGATGCCCCTGTTACCTAGCAGTAAATAAGTACCTGGGAGTTACACAGCTGTTACGGAGCTGCTTCCTGTGTGTGTGTGTGTGTGTGTGTGTGTGTGTGTGTGTGTGTGTGTGTGTGTGTGTGTGTGTGTGTGTGTGTGTGTGTGTGAAAAAAATAGTTAGTAGTTAGTTACAGTTAATTGACAGTTGAGAGGCCGGTCGAAAGAGCAGAGTTCAACCCCCGCAAGAACAGCTAGGTGAATACACTCACTCACTCACTCACTCAGATGTGTAAAGGTGAGCGCCGCTGCTGGATGACTGCGGGCTGCTGTTGTTGTTGTTGTTGTTTTAGATTTAACTACTCAGGACGAAGTGTCCATGTAGCACGGGCTATGGTGAGCCCGTAGACTGCGGGCGATGTCAGCGGCTTACGTAACTGCATCACGTCACCCACCATTACATATTATATGAGGAAGAGTCGTGGGAGACGGGTCCCCAGCCCTCTCACGCCGCCGGAAGCGAGACCCATGCACGCAGCTCCGTTAAGGATCGACGACGCGATTATCGCGACTTAATGACGGGTGGATATCCGTCTGTTGACGGCTAGTGGACGGGAGATAAGGGGAGGCACCTGTCTACCTGAGTGAGTGACTTATATGCTATCGTTCGCCAGCAAAAACGTTGATGCACTTGACAAAATTTGATGGAGAAATTGATGTTAGGAAGTGGCTGTGGAGGTGATGCCGTTGGTGGTGATGATGGTGATGGTGGTGGTGATGAGGTAGCGGTGATTGCCTGATATCGTATAACCCATCACTCATTCGCCCACTGATAAGCATTCTGGCGTACTCGCCAGGCACCGCCTCATACACCTCATCACTTACTCACGATACACCTGGGATACTCACCACTTTGAGGAAAGCCTTGACGGAGCTCGATCCTGCTACATAACATAAAGGACAGGAGCCATGATTGCGACGTACAAGATTCTCAAGAACACTGACACGGAGGAAATGCTTAACCAGCGGCAGCATCTAAGAAAGAGGCACTGATGGAGGTTGGTGATGTAGGTGAATAATATATATGTAGAATATATTATATTCCATAATATATATGGAAGAAAATGTAGAATAGAACCAGTGAAGAGCAGAGGTGCCATAGGCACAATCAGAGAACACTGTATAAACATCAGAGGTCCGCGGTTGTTCAACGTCCTCCCAGCAAGCATAAGAAATATTGCCGGAACAACCGTGGACATTTTCAAGAGGAAACTAGATTTATTCCTCCAAGGAGTGCCGGACCAACCGGGCTGTGGTGGATATGTGGGCCTGCGGGCCGCTCCAAGCAACAGCCTGGTGGACCAAACTCTCACAAGTCGAGCCTGGCCTCGGGCCGGGCTTGGGGAGTAGACGAACTCCCAGAACCCCATCAACCAGGTATCAACCAGGTAAAGAAACATGTACTGAAGCAAATTCAGTCAATTCTATTTACTGAATAGTAAATTTAATAGTAAAAAGAGTAAATATTCACTAATAGTAAATAGTAAATTTACTATTTACTTTCTATTATTCTGTAAATGGAGTAATCTGGAGAAGGTTTGGGAAGGCTTTAAGCCTCTTATAGGCTTAAATTTAGAAATGATAGAATTTTTGGGGGGTTTCTGGAGCATATTTCTTTAGGTGATTGATAGCTGAATTAACGGAGCCATGAAGAGACGCACGTGAGCGCGCGCGCACACACACACACACACACACACACACACACACACACACACATACACACATACACACACACACACACACACACACACACACACACACACACACACACACACACACACACTCTGGGGGGCCTCGTAGCCTGGTGGATAGCGCGCAGGATTCGTAATTCTGTGGCGCGGGTTCGATTCCCGCACGAGGCAGAAACAAATGGGCAAAGTTTCTTTCACCCAGAATGCCCCTGTTACCTAGCAGTAAATAGGTACCTGGGAGTTAGTCAGCTGTCACGGGCTGCTTCCTGGGGGGGGGGGGGGTTGTGTGGTGTGGAAAAAAAAAAAGTAGTAAAACAGTTGATTGACAGTTGAGAGGCGGGCCGAAAGAGCAAAGCTCAACCCCCGTAAAAACACAACTAGTAAACACACACACACACACACACACACACACACACACACACACACATACACATACACATACACACACACACACACACACACATATATACACACACACACACACACAAACTCTTCAGCACGGGTGGGACACGAACAAGGGGACACAGGTGGAAACTGAGTACCCACATGAGCCACAGGGACGTTAGAAAGAACTTTTTCAGTGTCAGAGTAGTTAACAGGTGGAATGCATTAGGCAGTGATGTGGTGGAGGCTGACTCCATACACACAGTTTCAAATGTAGATATGATAGAGCCCAGTAGGCTCAGGAACCTGTACACCAGTTGATTGACAGTTGAGAGGCGGGACCAAAGAACCAGAGCTCAACCCCCGCAAGCACAACTAGATGAGTACACACACGACTCATTCTCTGCCTCATCCTGCATTTTTCTCTCAATTATGAGGGAACGAAGTGAGGTGTTTATATTACAGATAGGGAGGGGGTAGAGGGAGGGTAAGGGATGGGGGGTTTTATGGGGGGGCTGGGGCCAGGGTTAGCAGGGGGGGGACAGGGTGTGGGGGGTATTTAATCTACATATATGGCGTGGAGTGTAACTACTCCCATGCCAGAATGAACCATCGTCTGTGTTATCTACCTCTTTCTCCTCTCCCTTCTCCCTCCCTCTTCCTGTCTCTCTCTTCCCCTTACCCTCTCGCCCCTCCCGTCTCGCCGGGGCGGAGGACGGGCTATCTTACCGTCGTTACAGACGCGATCATTCCCAGTAACTGAATCATTTCCCATGACGCCCCCTGACCAGACCTCACCTCTCACCCCCCTCCCCCAGTGTGGTGTGGGGGATCGGCGGTATTATGAGTCGACCTCGGGGTAGTTAAGATGCGCCATCTTACCTCATTTTGAGTCGACCTCGGGGTAGTTAAGATGCGCCATCTTACCTCATTTTGAGTCAACCTCGGGGTAGTTAAGATGCGCCATATTACGTGTCCTTAAATAGTCAGTGATTGCTGAGCCTTTTAAGGCAGTGGACATCTCCGCGTTTTTTTAAAAGATATGTTTAAGTGCAATTTTGAGCGGTGTCGGGGTCCTCAGGTCTTCAGGGCTGGGGCTGGGGCTGGGCTAGGTCTCCCAAGCCCTACTGTACACTCCGGCACCCTGGAGCACTATCCTACCTACTGTGGCCCCAAGTTCTACCAGAGTTCCCGGTCTCCGATGAAGCACAGAACAATCCGGAATAGTGGTGAGTACCCGAGTTATGTTGACAAGTACTGGAGGAGAGCCTCTAGTGATCGTAGTAATGGGGGAGATAGTTAGCGTGTTGCAAGGCCACTACGGGCTCGCCATAGCCCGTGCTACTTGCAACTTTTGGTTCAAAGTAGCGGGGTCTAAAGCAACAACAAAACAACGTTAGCTTGTGTAATACGGAATTCATTCTTCTCAAGATGATTCCAGATAGTCAGGCGGGACCAAAGAGCCGACGCTCAACCCCCCCCCCCTCCTTATTATATGTGAGGTATGGTATACCATTGATGGGATCAGAAATTCTATTAGGCTTAGCAGGTTCCACACACACATATATATATATATATATATATATATATATATATATATATATATATATATATATATATATATATATATAGCTAAGGGTGAGACTCTTCTCGCGGTCACCCAACCAATTCTAACCTTAACCTGACTGATCGAGTAATAACCACTGCTCCCTCATCGTTCCTTTAAATAACTGTAATTGATAAATCATATTTTCCTGGTGGATGTACTGAAGCTTGGAAAAATTACAGCCCTTTTCATATGCAACTAGTCAAAAAAGATTTGTTGATGTGATGTGAGAATGGGAAGCACTTGGGTAAGTGCGGACGCTTAGGTAAGAGCTGGCAAGCTCGGGCTCGCCATAGCCCGTGCTGCTTGGAACTTGTTCCAAGTAGCTGAATCTATAACAACAACAACAGCTGGCAAGGTGCTGTAGGGGAGAGACTGAACTCCCCACTTCCACTATTCCTGCTGGAGATGTTTATTGAGCTCCAATTCCCCCCCCCCCTTTTCTTTAAGTTTGAGGAAGATGCGGGAAGGAAGAAAATGTGGTTTTTCGCTGAATGTGGATTCCGTGGGATTCGTGAGTTCTTTGAGCGTGCGTGTGGTATGTTGAGGGAATGTGGAGGCGCTCATTAGTGTCCTCTTGACCACAGCTGGATCGCTATCGTGGCCAGGGGGGAGGGGGAGAGGGGGGGGGCACGGTTATGCCCCTGTTACCTAGCAGTAAAATAGGTACCTGGGTGTTAGTCAGCTGTCACGGGCTGCTTCCTGGGGGTGGAGGCCTGGTCGAGGACCAGGCCGCGGGGACACTAAAAGCCCCGAAATCATCTCAAGATAACCTCAAGATAACAGTAAATAATGGGCACGGCTAGCAGTAACATGAACGTATTCTGGCTACACCGGCTGAGGAGGTACTGGAGTCGTCTTTTGTATGGGATCAGAGGACGCTATCGTCGAGATGAGCTTTCTCTCTTGCGTATGGAAGTGGACTTTATCCCAGCAGTGGCGTATGGTGCTCTGTTTGTACACCACAGTGGCGTATGGTGCTCTGTTTGTACACCACAGTGGCGTATGGTGCTCTGTTTGTACACCACAGTGGCGTATGGTGCTCCGTTTGTACACCACAGTGGCGTATGGTGCTCTGTTTGTACACCACAGTGGTGTATGGTACTCCGTTTGTACACCACAGTGGCGTATGGTGCTCCGTTGGTACACCACAGTGGCGTATGGTGACGCATTTATAGCGTTGTGGTTCCAACAAAATTCGTCAGTGAAGCACTTGTTCCGGAAGTGTTCGAACGTCAGCAGTTGTGAGTCGTGTGTAAACCGTTTTTCATTCATAAACAGGGGGGGTTGGCGGGTGGATGGAATCACTTTTGGGTCTTTGTTTAGAGGACGGACTGAGAGAGTCACGTCTTGTTACCTCGCCAGCCTAGACTGAGCAATTGGTGACGCCGAATTGTATGACTGTTACTGAGCCTCACCGGCCGTAACCAGAGAAAGAATTAGTTGCATGAGCTACAATAACTGCTCCTGATTAATTAAACTCATTATAAATAAGATGTCTTACCACATGCAGACGACCACTCACAGCTAGACGGCAGCTAAAGAGTTGCCATCAATCCACGCAGCTGTGAATGAAAAACCGACGTTTCGGTCCGTATTGGACCATTATCAAGTCAACATTATAATGCTCCTTGATGGACCGAAACGTCGTCGGGTTTTCAGTTTCAGGTGTGTGGGGATGGGTGTCACGTCTTACCATATCTTGCAAGGACAAACGTGGCTAGAGTATCCTTACAGTCTGAGGATCTCTTCTTAATTTTCCATTTAACTTATCACAGTCCTGTAATAAATCTAAAACTTCGAAGTTTAACAGACCTTTGTCAGGTTTACTGGCACGGCGCCACCGAGGAACGGGTGGGCTCTCCTGGAAGATGGGTGGGCTCCTCCTTGAACGTGGGTGGGGCTTCTGGAAGATGGGTGGGGCTTCTGGAAGATGGGTGGGCTCCTCCTTGAACGTGGGTGGGGCTTCTGGAAGATGGGTGGGGCTTCTGGAAGATGGGTGGGCTTCTGGAAGATGGGTGGGCTCCTCCTTGAACGTGGGTGGGGCTTCTGGAAGATGGGTGGGGCTTCTGGAAGATGGGTGGGCTTCTAGAAGATGGGTGGGCTTCTGGAAGATGGGTGGGCTGCTCCTTGAACGTGGGTGGGGCTTCTGGAAGATGGGTGGGCTACTCCTTGAACGTGGGTGGGGCTTCTGGAAGATGGGTGGGGCTTCTGGAAGATGGGTGGGCTTCTAGAAGATGGGTGGGCTTCTGGAAGATGGGTGGGCTGCTCCTTGAACGTGGGTGGGGCTTATGGAAGATGGGTGGGCTGCTCCTAGAACATGGGTGGGGTTTCTGGAAGATGGGTGGGCTCCTTCTCCTGGAATGTGAGTGGATTTCTTCTGAAATGTGGTTGGGCCCCTTTTCCCCGAAGATGGTTATGTTCCACGTGGAAGGCGAATTGGCTCCCTATAGGGCGGACTTTCTCCTGTTATGTAAACATTCTTCTTCACTGTGACTTCGTCTTACAGTGCTGGAAAACTCCTCGAAGATGGACATTTATTTTTAAGGTGTGATCGGGTTCCTGAAGAGTGGGCGGGTTATTGTAGGGTGGACGGGTTCTTGTGTCCGGCCTCTAGCATTTTCCAACAGACACATTCACCAACACTGTAGCACCAGAGAGCTGGTCGCCTCGTTTCAAGGCGCCTTTGATGTACTTTCCCTATTTCAAATAATATGTCTCCCTAATTACTGCTCCCCAGTGGCGGGCAACCGGTGTGCCACGGCAGGCTGGTGCCATGAAGCAGTCCCCTAATGGCCTGCTTCACTCTGGCTAGTGGAGTACAATAAATAACATCACTGTATTTCAATTATTTGATGTTAATATTGTCTTATATTCATACCCCGAGTGACGTGAGCGTCTGAACACTGACGCACAGAAGGGACGTCACGAGGTCGTGTCTTTAGAGCCCGGGGTCATCATAGAGTCGAACATTTAACTGCCTAAAATACAATGTTTCTCACTAGTTCCATCACAGAGCAGGTCATTACAGAAACAAGTCCGCTCAGGCATGGCCACAACCCGACTGCGTTTTGGGGACAGAGAATAAAAATAAAAATAAAAGAGAGAGAGAGAGAGAGAGAGAGAGAGAGAGAGAGAGAGAGAGAGAGAGAGAGAGAGAGAGAGAGAGAGAGAGAGAGAGAGAAAGAGAGAGAGAGAGAAAGAGAGAGAGAGAGAGAGAGAGTGTGTGTGTGTGTGGAGTTCAAGGCAACAGGTGGGTGGTTAGCCTAAGGGGAAAGCCCTAATATGACCCCCGCAATTATTCCCACAACTCTGGGCGCCCTGAGCCATAGCATGCTTCTGCCCCCCCCCCCCCAACCTCTTCATTTCCGGTTCCGGCAGCCTCTTGAACATTTTCCTGTCGGTGCCTAATTGATCCCAGCGGTCATGCCCCTCCCCGCCCCGCCCCGCCCCTCCCCACCTCTCCCCGCCCCGCCTCCAGGTACCCGTCGAAGGCTCTGGACGCAAAAGACAAGATCAAAAAATCCTATTTATTGAAAAGAATTTCAGATAACAATGGTCGTCTTTAGTCATTTTACTAAATCATTTTAATTTCACCAAGTTGACCTTGTTGGAGCCTTAGGTAATATCTTGTGTCAGGTACGGAGGAGGGAGGCGATGGTCATGACAGCCGTGACACCTGACATGTCAGCCGTGACACCTGACATGTCAGCCGTGACACGAGGTATGACAGGAGTGCACATGAGACTTGACAGCAGTGAGTGTAAAGGAGACGAGACCGGTGAGTGCACACGAAATATGACAGTGGTGACATGTGACTTGACAGGAATACGCATGCACATGACAAGAGAACACACAGGACATGACAAGAGAACACACAGGACATGACAAGAGAAGAAATTGTCATGATCACGTGCTTAACGTAGCTCAAAAGGCAGCCAGGAAACTTACAGCTCTACGGCGCATCTCACACCTTGACAGCAATGGCTGCAAAACCTTATATGAAGCACAAGTTCCCTCTCGTCTAGACACCATCCCTACAGGCCAGTAACTAGTTGGTAACAGCGTCACAACAGACTTTTTTTTCGTGAGCGTTGACCGCTGCTGCTGCTGCTGCTGCTGCTGCTGCTGCTGCTGCTGCTGCTGCTGCTCCTGCAGGAGGTCTTCAAGTCCTCCTCACTCACCCGGAACTGGCAGGATATGAGGGCTGATTACCTGCAGGAGCCGTCATAGCCTCCAGCAGCGGAGGCACCCTACAGTGCCCTCACAGCCTACAGTGCCCTCACAGCCTACAGTGCCCTCACAGCCTACAGTGCCCTCACAGCCTACAGTGCCCTCACACCCTACAGTGCCCTCACAGCCTACAGTGCCCTCACAGTCTACAGTGCCGTCACATTAATCCAAGTGAGCACAGCATCTTGGGTGTGTTCCCCAGCATCCCTCAAACACTTGTCTTTTCATCGCCCACTCGCTGTTTGAGAGGTGGCCTCGTGTCTGTGGACTCAGCAAACACCAATGTATGTTTAGTTGAGTAGACGGTAGTTGTTAAAGAGGTGCAGCGCGCACACAGTCGGTGCAAACAGTCGGTGAAGTAGTGCAAACAGTAGCGAGCAGTGAAGAGACCAATGCATGTTCACTGCGCGTTAATCTGTATGCTACTGACTTCAGGCGAGGATTGACATTATGAGTATTGCGTCAAATGGGCCGCTAGGCTTCAGGAACTGTGGTGTACCCCCCTCTTGCCTCGCCTCTCTCCTTTCCTCCTGCCACCCCTTTCATCCCTCCTGCCATCCCCCATTCCTCCTGCCACCCCTTCCATCCCTCCTGCCATCCCCCATTCCTCCTGCCACCCCTTCCATTCCTCCTGCCACCCCTTCCATCCCTCCTGCCACCCCCCATTCCCTCCTGCCACCTTTCCCTCCCTTTCCTTGCGCCAACATGGGAGTGGGTACATACCAAAGAACTGTGGTTAACTTATGCACTAACTTTAATAAATGATAACCGGATTTTAGGTCCATTTGACGTAGAACACAATATCCATAAATCTGTAAATTACTTAACATTAGACCAAGCTCCCCAGGATTACTGCACCTGACTTGTGCCTGGCTGTGTCATATGTATATATATATATATGTGTGTGTCATATGTGCTATATATATATAGCATGTAGAGGGATGCCTGTCTGTCAGTCGCTCCTGGGGGATGCTGCTGGCTAGGGCTCCCAGGATGAGCAGCATCACACGCCCAGCACCACATCAAGTACTGACACTGAGACGGTTAATGAGTTACCGACCAACTTTCTAGTGGACTTTCCCGCGGCTTTTGATCTCTGTAAACCTTAACTCAAACACTTGGTGCGCCTTGAGCCTATTACGACGGGGTAGGGAAGGCAGCGAGGAATAGGAGTAGGGAAGGCAGCGAGGAATAGGGGTAGGGAAGGCAGCGAGGAATAGGCGTTGGGAAGGCAGCGAGGAATAGGGTCTAAAGAAGAAAGGCAAAGGGGGGAGAGGGGGAAAAGGGCTTTGCACGTGTATCCGTTCCTCCGAATTCATTTGTTTAGTCTGCATTAGCATCTATTTGTGTGTACATTAATTCAAAGTACACTCTGAATGTTTATTTACACTTTCACGCTCGCTTATGCTCCGTTTCCGGGTGTGGAGGGTTGGTGTGTGTATATGTGTGTGTGGGGGGGGGGGGAGGGGGGATAGTGTTATGATGGTGACAACACATGATAAAGTATTGTGAGGGAAGGGAAGTAGTGGAAGGGTGATCTGCTTAATGTGTGATAGAATGGGGACTATTTTGGAGGGATGGGAATGGGGGAAGAGGAGGGGGGAGTAAAGAAGATGGACAGGTACAGGTGAACAAATATATTTGATAATGGGAAATATAGTTAAGAGTTAAGATACGATAGAAGAAGAGTTATGATATCGTGTCCGCCTTGCTGACACGATGGTGCGTGTTTGGTAGCTAAAGCTAAACTTGCTCCACCTGGTGGGTTGTGGTTGATTGGAAGGTATGATTGTTAGAGGAGGATGAAGGGGACGATGCCGAGCTGATTTGGGAAGTGGGCATAGGATGGAACTGGCAGCTGGAGGATAGGAAATGTGATGGAAGGGTGCGTAGAGGAATGATTTATTCTGCTATTTGTGGGGTATTATTTGGCGTGTCAAGTTGTGGGACATGGAATGCCCCCCCTCCCTCCATCCCCCTCCCTCCCCCTCTCTCTCTCTCTCTCTCTCTCTCTCTCTCTCTCTCTCTCTCTCTCTCTCTCTCTCTCTCTCTCTCTCTCTCTCTCTCTCTCTCTTTCTCTCTTTCTTTCTCTCTTTCTTTCTCTCATGTTTTATAAAAGAGAGAGAGAAGAAGAGAACTATCAAGGGGGAAGCGCCAAGTTATTACGACTATATAGCACTTGGAAGGGGTTAGGATAAGGATTTAGGATGGGACGGAGAGAGAGAGAGAGAGAGAGAGAGAGAGAGAGAGAGAGAGAGAGAGAGAGAGAGAGAGAGAGAGAGAGAGAGCTGACAATGAAATTCATGTCCCACAACTTGCCCCTTTTGTCAATGTCTCAAACACCAGTGGCACACACCAGTAGCCTAGACCTAAGGACATAATGAAACACCGCATACAACCTACGTGAGACCAAACAGCATGTCCTCTACTACACAAGACCCAGAGATTAGCAGTATGGCTAGCTTCTAAGCAGAGGGGCACTGTGGCTTACGCAGGAAACCTTGAGCGAAATGAACCTCACCAGACTGGAGAGGAGAGATGAGAAATGGACCTTGAAGCAATGCATGGACCAACAGAACCAAGGAACGAAGAGGGTGGAGGAAGCTGCTAAGATAATGGAGTCGTGTAGAGGTGAGGTGGAAGTACAGCGTAGCGAGGGGTTAAATATATATGGGGGGGGGGAGGGGCTTCAGAACTACGGGCTCACCATAGCCCGTGCTACATGGACACTTCGTTCTGAGTAGCTAAATCTGAAACAACAGCCACGGCTTCAGAAGTTGGTGTTTTGGGGTTTAATGCACAGCTTTAAAAATAAACCTGAGAAATATTAGAGTTGTCATTGGTTTAAATTACTAGTAGCTCAAGAGGTGTGACCCCTTCAAGCACGTTTATGATGAGTGCGCGCGAGCGCGCGCACACACACACACACACACACACACACACACACACACACACACACACACACACACACACACACACACACACACACACACAAATCTTGCCTTACAGGCTTGATAGAATTCTACGATCAGGTGACACAGATTAAGCAAGAAAGAGAGGGCTGGGCGGACTGCATTTTCTTGGATTGTCGGAAAGCCTTTGACACAGTACCGCATAAGAGGCTGGTACATAAGCTGGAGAGACAGGCAGGTGTAGCTGGTAAGGTGCTCCAGTGGATAAGGGAGTATCTAAGCAATAGGAAGCAGAGAGTTACGGTGAGGGGTGAGACCTCCGATTGGCGTGAAGTCACCAGTGGAGTCCCACAGGGCTCTGTACTCGGTCCTATCTTGTTTCTGATATATGTAAATGATCTCCCGGAGGGTATCGATTCATTTCTCTCAATGTTTGCGGACGATGCTAAAATTATGAGAAGGATTAAAACAGAAGAGGACTGTTTGAGGCTTCAAGAAGACCTAGACAAGCTGAAGGAATGGTCGAACAAATGGTTGTTAGAGTTTAACCCAACCAAATGTAATGTAATGAAGATAGGTGTAGGGAGCAGGAGGCCAGATACAAGGTATCATCTGGGAGAGGAAATTCTTCAGGAGTCAGAGAAGGAAAAAGACTTGGGGGTTGATATCACGCCAGACCTGTCTCCTGCAGCACATATCAAGCGGATAACATCAGCGGCATATGCCAGGCTGGCCAACATACGAACGGCATTCAGAAACTTGTGTAAAGAATCATTCAGAACTTTGTATACCACATATGTCAGGCCTATCCTGGAGTATGCAGCCCCAGCATGGAGTCCATATCTAGTCAAGGATAAGACTAAACTGGAAAAGGTTCAAAGGTTTGCCACCAGACTAGTACCCGAGCTGAGAGGTATGAGCTACGAGGAGAGACTACGGGAATTAAACCTCACTTCGCTGGAAGACAGAAGAGTTAGGGGGGACATGATCACCACATTCAAGATTCTGAAGGGGATTGATAGGGTAGACAAAGACAGTCTATTTAACACAAGGGGAACACGCACAAGGGGACACAGGTGGAAACTGAGTGCCCAAATGAGCCACAGAGATATTAGAAAGAACTTTTTTAGTGTCAGAGTGGTTGACAAATGGAATGCATTAGGGGGTGATGTGGTGGAGGCTCACTCCATACACAGTTTCAAGTGTAGATATGACAGAGCCCGATAGGCTCAGGAATCTGTACACCTGTTGATTGACGGTTGAGAGGCGGGACCAAAGAGCCAGAGCTCAACCCCCGCAAACACAACTAGGTGAGTACAACTAGGTGAGTACACACACACACACACACACACACACACACACACACACACACACACACACACACACACACACTCAATCGTTCGATCTTTCACTCGTTCACTCACTCGGTCGTTCACTCACTCACTCGATCGTTCACTCACTTGGTCGTTCACTCACTCACTCGGTCGTTCACTCACTCACTCGGTCGTTCACTCACTCACTCGGTCGTTCACTCACTCGGTCGTTCACTCACTCACTCGATCGTTCACTCACTCGATCGTTCACTCACTCGGTCGTTCACTCACTCGATCGTTCACTCACTCGATCGTTCACTCACTCGGTCGTTCACTCACTCGATCGTTCACTCACTCGGTCGTTCACTCACTCGATCGTTCACTCACTCGATCGTTCACTCACTCGATCGTTCACTCACTCGGTCTGTTCACTCACTCACTTGATCGTTCACTCACTCGGTCGTTCACTCACTCGGTCGTTCACTCACTCACTCGTTCACTCACTCACTCGTTCACTCACTCACTCGTTCACTTACTCACTCACTCTGTCGAGCACCACCTTGTGAAAAGTGTTACACCCAACTGAGAAGTTTTAAACTAGTCATCGCCCTCCCTCCCTCCCGCCCCTCCCCACTCCCCCCTCCCCTCCCCCCCCATGGGCTGCACCTGACGGCCTGCTGCAGTTATTCCTGGCATAATGCATGTGAAGTGGGTTACGTCGACAAAACACGCAGTTACCACTCACTGGGCGTGGGAAAACCACGTATTGTTGCCGCGCGTCGAAAAGGATATCTTGAGGTTATCTTGAGATGATTTCGGGGGCTTTATAGTGTCCCCGCGGCCCGGTCTTCGACCAGGCCTCCACCCCCAGGAAGCAGCCCGTGACAGCTGACTAACACCCAGGTACCTATTTTACTGCTAGGTAACACGGGGCATAGGGTGAAAGAAACTCTGCCCCATTGTTTCTCGCCGGCGCCCGGGATCGAACCCGGGACCACAGGATCATAAGTCCAGCGTGCTGTCCGCTCGGCCGACCGGCTCCCTAATATGCCGTGCCAGACACAATCAGTTCTGTCCCGTCAAAGCATTTCAATAGAATCGCATCTTGCAATCGATGTTAGGCTCAGTCAGGCTTTAAGATTAGTTTAAGTTAGTGGAAGATTTTTTTTAGGGGGGGTCAGTGTGGTCTTTGGTCGTGAACTGTTGTACTGGGACCAGATTCACGAAAGCACTTACGCAAGCACTTACGAACGTGTACATCTTTCCTCAATTTTTGGCGGCTTTGTTTCCAATTATTAAACAGTTAATGAGCTCCGAAGCACCAGGAGGCTGTTTATAACAATAACAACAGTTGAATGGGAAGTTTTCATGCTTGTAAACTGTTTAATAAATGTAACCAAAGCCGTCAAAGATTGAGGAAAGATGTACACGTTCGTAAGTGCTTGCGTAAGTGCTTTCGTGAATCTGGCCCCTGGACTCTTGCATGCGGCGTTATATAGTCACTCATGCCAAGGAGCCACCCTAGCTTGAGGTGATTTCGGGGATTAGCGACTCCGCGGCCCGGTCGTCGACCAGACTTCCTCGTTGCTGGACTGGTCAACAAGGCAGTTGGGCTCGCTGCTGGCCCTTACCACCGTCACCCATACACAACGATAACTACAACGTTTTTTAACGTTATTCCGTTGTAACAACTTTGTATGAAAGTAACAGTAGTAGAACTTGTGTTGTGGGTTAGGTTGTGTTCGTTGGGGCGGTGGTTGTATGGTTCGCGTTGATTCAGCATGTGGAAGGGTTCCTCACGGTGAACCAGTAATCCATCTTGTGTGACAGTAGTTCCTTCGTTATTCTTAGTGTCCAGCTGGTGGTCTCCTTGGTGAGGAGTTGCGTTATCCTATCCTGTAGACCTGCTACACACACACACACACACACACACACACACACACACACACACACACACATACATATATATATATATATATATATATATATATATATATATATATATATATATATATATATATATATATATATATATATATATATATATATATCCATCCTTTTAAGTTGTATTTTCTAACAATTAAGTTTAGATTTCTGTAAAAGTAGGAGTGGCTAGTGATAAGAGAGTGCCTTAAAAAAAAAAGTTGATTGAGTTTATCTACTTCCCTATCTCAACCCCCCCACCCGCTACCTTCTCCTACGTCCTTTCCCCCCCCCCCCCCACCCTTCCCCACCCTAACGCCAGTTTGGTATTTGTACATCGCACTTGAATTTTCTTCACTGGACAATACAGGTTGCCTTAGGCTTTGGTTGGAGCTGTGTTGACACTTGGGATTAATCGAGGACTCTCCCCCCATTCAGAACCCTCGGTGAAAATAGCGTTTAAAGTTTGTTGACAGTGTGACGTCAGTGGCGGAGAGTGCCATTTCCTGGAAACTGTAGGATTACTGAGACTATCCTGGCTGTTTCTGTTTGAACTTTTTTTTGTGCGTGTGTGGGGGGGGGGAAGGGGGGAGAGCTGAGAGCATTTGCGATGCGCAGAGGCAAGCGCAAATAGGAGTTTTATGTGTTTTAATGAATACCCCCTTGTCTGGAATTGGAATTAGCAGGGATTTTACGAGTTTCCCCGTGACACGTCTCGTTTTTTATGCTTTGTACTCACCTAGTTGTGCTTGCGGGGGGAGGTTGAGTTCTGGCTCTTTAGTCCCGCCTCTCAATCGTCAATCAACTGATGTACAGATTCCTGAGCCTACTGGGCTCTATCATATCTACATTTGAAACTGTGTATGGAGTCAGCCTCCACCACATCACTGCCTAATGTATTCCACTTGTTAACAACTCTGGCACTGAAAAAGTTCTTTCTAACGTCCCTGAGGCTCATTTGGGTACTCAGTCTCCACCTGTGTCCCCTTGTTTGCGTTAAAAAGTTTATCCTTATCAACCCTCTTAATTCCTCTGAGAATTTTGTAGGTGGTGATCATGTCTCCCCTTACTCTTCTTACCCTGTCTCGCTTGTGTGTCGTGGTGGAGGTTAGTACCAGCGTGTGTTGGTCTAACATTTGGAATACTCGTAAGATATAATATTTTAATTATGTAGTTGCACACCACTCTGACTCTTATGCACATTCCCCTGCTCCACTATTCCCCCCTCACACCGTCTGGAGGCCGCACACACCACCTGGACGCCCCCTCACACCACCTGGACGCCCCCTCACACCACCTGGACGCCCCCTCACACCACCTGGACGCCCCCTCACACCACCTGGACGCCCCCTCACACCACCTGGACGCCCCCTCACACCACCTGGACGCCCCCTCACACCACCTGGACGCCCCCTCACACCACCTGGACGCCCCCTCACACCACCTGGACACCCCCTCACACTACCCAGAAGTAAGAGGAGTGTGGAGTCATCACAATGGCTTCGTGAATAATTTACTGCATCATCTTAGGTTTTATTACCTTGATGTTACGAGGCTGTAACTGAAGTTGTCCGCCCCTCTCCACCCCCTCTCACCCCGCCTGGACGCCCCTCATGCCCCCTCACGCCCCCTCATCCCTCTCTCTCTCTCTCTCCCCTCACTCCCTCCCCAGTCCATCTAACTCCCACTTATATTAATAAGTATATTAATACAATGACGCACACTTCAGTATAGACGGCCTTGCTTCACGACCCCGAACCTTCCCACCCTTTAAATAC
>NC_091190.1:14820971-14845971 GCF_040958095.1 Procambarus clarkii | reverse complement strand
GCGTGGTGCGGCAATTTCCAGCTGTCGCTATAGTGGCCAGCGGACCACCACTCAGTGGCTGTTGAAGAAGCAGAGCGAGTAGTCGCAGCGCTGGACTTAGTATCAGGTGCAGCAGACGTTATATAGAGGTACAGCAGAGCCGCCATTAACCTGCTGGTACTCGCTGGTACGCGCAACTGGAAAATGAACTTGTTCCAGCCTGCTTTTTTTATGTACTGACAAGTGTGTGTGTGTGTGTGTCTGATAATATCTACCAGTCAGGGCAACTTGACCTGCTTGGAGGGGGAAAGATTGACCTGACAATTAGTCCAGCTTGACCCACCAGCCTGGCTAACTTGACAATTCGTCGTCTAACTCGCGAACTGCATAGCGAATATCGCCACAAAAGTTGAGTGAGCTGAACTCCCGCGAGGACAGTGTTGCGTCGATGTTGAACTTGGTTTGGTGAACTTTGTACAGTAATACAATTCATGGCCTAAAGCAGGAAAAAAAAAAAGGTCATGAAGTTCTTTGGTGTGGAAATTGTACTTCGCAGATTACCGAACTCCCGTTTTCTTTGGGCCTGGTAGATGGTGATGGCCAACCGGCTCTTCAAGAGTTAATAGTATATAAACCATGTCTTTTGTGGCCAGCGCAACACGTAGTTTGTCGTGCAGGTCGTGTCGTGACGTGTCGTACAGGTCGTCATGTGACGTGAGACATCCAGGTCGTGACATAAGACGTCCAGGTCGTGACGTGAGACGTCCAGGTCGTGACGTGAGACGTCCAGGTCGTGACGTGAGACGTCCAGGTCGTGACGTGAGACGTGCAGGTCGTGACGTGAGACGTCCAGGTCGTGACGTGAGACGTGCAGGTCGTGACGTGAGACGTCCAGGTCGTGACGTGAGACGTCCAGGTCGTGACGTGAGACGTCTAGGTCGTGACGTGAGACGTCCAGGTCGCGACGTGAGACGTCCAGGTCGTGACGTGAGACGTCCAGGTCGTGACGTGAGACGTGCAGGCCGTGACGCTATAGTTACTTCCTTCACAACACCAAAACCTTCTTAAAAAGTTCACACAAAAATGACTGTAATCAAATAAAAAATAAGATCATGAGAGGACTGAGCACTCCACAACAGCAGTGACTGTTGCTGTGAGAGAAGTGAAGAAGCTACTGCTGTTTCATGGTGTTATTAATGCTGTTGCAACTGCTGTTCTTATGCTAAAATACGAGAGTCATGTGTTTTGTCAAATGAACAACAACTGGCGGTGGGTTATGTCACTGTAACGGTGCCATATGTGTCAGGTGTGATGACGTGTGATCTGTCATATCTCTCTCTCTCTCTCTCTCTCTCTCTCTCTCTCTCTCTCTCTCTCTCTCTCTCTCTCTCTCTCTCTCTCTCTCTCTCTCTCTCTCTCTCTCTCTCTCGTGTAGGAAAGGGAAGGTAACAGCACCTGCGTTACTTGCACGAATAGACATATGCGTTCTAGATTGCGCATAAAAGCGTCAATTTTACAGCGGTTTCGCCTCAGCCAAAGTGTGTGCACCGAGGCACCCCGCCTGACCTCTTGTGGCGGGTGCTCCAGGAAGCGTCAATATTGTGGTGCTATTAATTTCACTAAAGCAAACGACTTTCGACGCTGTAGTCGATAGCGTCAAATTTGCTGTGCATTAAGTGACGACACGTTGTGTATACAGAGCCCGGCGTCAGGCGTGCGTTCCCTGTTGCTTGTGTTGTCAGCCTCGAGTAGCCAACAGGGGGCGTCTGTTGTTGCCCTCGAGCGCCACAAGAGTAGCCAGGGGGCACCTGTTGCTGCCTTGAGCGCCACAAGAGTAGCCAGGGGGCACCTGTTGCTGCCTTGAGCGCCACAAGAGTAGCCAGGGGGGCACCTGTTGCTGCCCCGAGCACCACAGGAGTAGCCAGGGGGCACCTGTTGCTGCCTTGAGCGCCACAAGAGTAGCCAGGGGGGCACCTGTTGCTGCCCCGAGCGCCACAAGAGTAGCCAGGGGGCACCTGTTGCTGCCTCGAGCACCACAAGAGTAGCCAGGGGGCACCTGTTGCTGCCCCGAGCACCACAGGAGTAGCCAGGGGGCGCCTGTTGCTGCCCCGAGCACCACAGGAGTAGCCAGGGGGCGCCTGTTGCTGCCCCGAGCGCCACAAGAGTAGCCAGGGGGCACCTGTTGCTGCCCCGAGCGCCAGAAGAGTAGCCAGGGGGCACCTGTTGCTGCCCCGAGCGCCAGAAGAGTAGCCAGGGGGCACCTGTTGCTGTCCCGAGCGCCAGAAGAGTAGCCAGGGGGCACCTGTTGCTGCCCCGAGCGCCACAAGAGTAGCCAGGGGGCGTCTGTTGCTGCCCCGAGCGCCACAAGAGTAGCCAGGGGGCGCCTGTTGCTGCCCCGAGCACCACAAGAGTAGCCAGGGGGCGCCTGTTGCTGCCCCGAGCGCCACAGGAGTAGCCAGGGGGCGCCTGTTGCTGCCCCGAGCGCCACAGGAGTAGCCAGGGGGCGCGTGCGGACCATCACTCTCCCAAGGAAGAATGATATCGAGGGCTGTCCTGCCGCGTGAGTGCGGCTTCGACAGGTCAGGGAGTTCGTGAGGTGCAGTGCGCGCGCTTCCTCGTAACGGGAGACGGACAGCAGGGCGGCGTGGACGGCTGAGAGTGATTACAGAGCTCATGAGCTCTATAGTGTGAAGGGTCATGAGAGAGAGGGGACGGGTTGTAGGAGAGGGGAGGTAACGTGGGTGGGTAGGGGGGGGTTGGGTTGTAGGGAAGGGTCGTAGAGGAGGGAAAGGATCGTGTGGGGAAGGGTTTTGGGGTGTTGGGGATAGTCCTGCATTATGAGTTTGTCTGGTGATTTAAGCTTGGTGTTTGGCTCTTCCTTTATGCATACGTATGCTTGCTTGTTTGCTCTCTCTCACGCACTCACTCACTCGCGTGCGTGTGTGTGCTCTCCTAATTGTACTCACCTAGTTGTGCTTGCGGGGGTGTAGCTTCAGCTCATTGGTCCTGCCAGTCAACTGGTGTACAAATTCCTGAGTCTACTGGGCTCTATCTTATCCACATTTGAAACTGTGAATGGAGTCTGCCTCCACCACATCACTGCCTAATGCATTCCATTTGTTAACTACTCTGACACTACACCAAAATCTTTCTATTGTCTCTGTGGCACATTTGGGTACGTAGGTTCCACCTGTTTCCTCTTTTGGGCTTACCACCTATGTTAAACAAACTATCTTTATCTACCCTATCAATTCCTCTGAAGATTTTGCATGTGGTAATCATGTCTCCCCTAACTCTTCAGTCTTCCAGCGACGTGAAGTTTAGTTCCCGTAATTTTTCCTCGTAACTCAAACCCCTCATATCGGGTACTAGTCCGGTAGCATACCTTTGAACCTTCGCAAATTTAGTTGTATGATTGACAAGACTCCACGTTGGAGTTGCATACTCCATGACTGGTCCGACATACGTGGTATACAAGCATTCTAAATTATTCCTTACACAAGTTCCTAAAGGCAGTTCCTATGTTGGCCAACCCAGCATATGCCGCTGATGATATCCTCTTGATGTGTGTGTGTGTGTGTTTACTTGAGGGGAAAGTGAGAGGAGGACTGGGGACAAGATTCCAGATTAGAGCTTCATAACCTGGCGGGAAGAGGAGGTGAGGGAAGAGGAAGAGGGGGGAGAGGTGGTGAGGGGAGAGGATGTGAGGGGAGTCGGGAAATATCTTTGAGGTCAAGAGGGGGAAAATTGAGAGCCTTTGAAAATTTACGTCTTTTCTCAATTGATGGCAGAAAATATTCTCCCTAGTAAGGATTCTCATTCCTCCCGGCATTCAAACCAAAGGTTCCCAATAAATTGGAAATGAAAGGTGAACCGTGATGATTCTCTCTCTCTCTCTCTCTCTCTCTCTCTCTCTCTCTCTCTCTCTCTCTCTCTCTCTCTCTCTCTCTCTCTCTCTCTCTCTCTCTCTCTCTCTCTCTCTTTCTCTGTCTCTCTCTCTCTCTTTCTCTGTCTCTCTCTCTCTCTCTCTCTCTCTCTCTCTCTCTCTCTCTCTCTCTCTCTCTCTCTCTGTCTCTGTCTCTGTCTCTGTCTCTCTCTCTCTCTCTCTCTCTCTCTCTCTCTCTCTCTGTCTCTGTCTCTGTCTCTGTCTCTCTCTCTCTCTCTCTCTCTCTCTCTCTCTCTCTCTCTCTGTCTCTGTCTCTGTCTCTGTCTCTCTCTCTCTCTCTCTCTCTCTCTCTCTCTCTCTCTCTCTCTCTCTCTCTCTCTCTCTCTCTGTCTCTGTCTCTGTCTCTCTCTCTCTCTCTCTCTCTCTCTCTCTCTCTCTCTCTCTCTCTCTCTCTCTCTCTCTGTCTCTGTCTCTGTCTCTGTCTCTCTCTCTCTCTCTCTCTCTCTGTCTCTGTCTCTGTCTCTGTCTCTGTCTCTGTCTCTGTCTCTCTCTCTCTCTCTCTCTCTCTCTCTCTCTCTCTCTCTCTGTCTCTGTCTCTGTCTCTGTCTCTCTCTCTCTCTCTCTCTCTCTCTCTCTCTCTCTCTCTCTCTCTCTCTCTCTCTCTCTCTCTCTCTCTCTCTCTCTCTCTCTCCCCTCCCCACTGTTGCGTCAGTTCCCGATAAGTGGTCAAGATGCACTCCTGTGGTCACTCCCCGCGGTCACTCCCCGCGGTCACTCCCCGCGGTCACTCCCCGTGGTCACTCCCCGCGGTCACTCCCCGTGGTCACTCCCCGCGGTCACTCCCCGCGGTCACTCCCCGCGGTCACTCCCCGCGGTCACTCCCCGCGGTCACTCCCCGCGGTCACTCCCCGCGGTCACTCCCCGCGGTCACTCCCCGCGGTCACTCCCCGTGGTCACTCCCCGCGGTCACTCCCCGCGGTCACTCCCCGCGGTCACTCCCCGCGGTCACTCCCCGCGGTCACTCCCCGCGGTCACTCACCGCGGTCACTCCCCGTGGTCACTCCCCGCGGTCACTCCCCGTGGTCACTCCCCGCGGTCACTCCCCGTGGTCACTCCCCGCGGTCACTCCCCGCGGTCACTCCCCGCGGTCACTCCCCGCGGTCACTCCCCGCGGTCACTCCCCGCGGTCACTCCCCGCGGTCACTACTAGCCTGGTCAACTGGGTCGTGTACTCCGCCTCATGCAGCAATCCTCTGGACGTTTCTATATATTTTCTTTGTTCATTTTTACGTGTGGGAAGCAGCGCCTGGCGCCAGGTGTATACCAGTGTGGGGAGCAGCGCCTGGCGCCAGGTGTATACCGGTGTGGGGACCAATGCCTGGAGGCAGGTGTACACCGGTGTCTGGAGGCAGGTGTATACACCGGTGCCTGCAGCAGTGGGCCACGGTGGAGTGGTGCCAGCCGGGCTAACTCACCTTGTTGCCTCGTCACGTTCGTTCCAAAGCAGCGGTGAGGCAACTGACTCCAGCCCCCCACAGTATGTCATTTATTGTGATCCTCACCACGAAGGAGAGAGAGAGAGAGAGAGAGAGAGAGAGAGAGAGAGAGAGAGAGAGAGAGAGAGAGAGAGAGAGAGAATGAAGGGGGAAGCTCGGGCAGTGGAGCCAGCAATCTGACAGCTGCTGAAAGGGGGGAAGATAAATTTTCTAGACCTGGTCACCTGACGTCCTATACGAGCCTATCCAGTACAACCTGAGAATCCTTTGGGGTTTGATATTGTGTTTAAGGCTCGTATCGACCGCTAGAGGGCTATCACGGGCCTTAACAGAGTCCGTGACCAAGGTAAACTTAATATATACACACCGAGAAGTGGGTTACACCTCTCAGGTGCGTGGACACTGAGAGGTGTGTACACCTCTCAGGGTGTGGACACTATACACCTCTCAGGTGTGTAAGCCGCTCCCAGGGAAAACCTGAACCTACTGAGTTTGCTTCAGGAAAGTGAACACTCCGTGTTTACCTGCTGTAGTGACGCCCAGTGTATGTTTATCAGCTGGTTTATCAGCTCTCTCGAGTAACGAAGGAGGCATCAGCTGATGCAGAGACTCGCCCCTAGCTTCCACCGCCGTCAGGAGGTCGTGTAGATAAAAGCTGCTGCAGCTGCAGGCGCCAGTAGCTCCTGTAGACGCAGCTGCTCTAGTGTCTACCTCGTATAACCACTACAACCGCAGTCGTCAGTAGCTTTTGTAGTCACGGCTACCGTAGTCATCAATGGCTCCTGTAGCCGCTGCTAAGGCAGTCTTCACGTACCCGTTCTGCACCGTGCCCGTCTGTGGACTACTCAACCACAGCAGTGCCCTCGACAGTACTGTTTTAGATTTAGCTACTCGGAACAAAATGTCTATGTAGCACGGGCTATGGTGAGCCCGTAATTGAGTTCGGTTATTCGCGATAACCTCGTTACTCTGATATTTGGGGTCAAAGTATTAAAATGGAGGTGGGGTTTCCTCCTTTTTTCCTGTTTCTTTTTCGCTTCTGTGTTAGTGCACTGGCCTCGACAGTGCCCTAACGAGCATCTAAATACCCACAAGCGTTATACACCTGTCCGCCTCAGATGAAGACAAAACCGGTTATCTGGGCTCCCTCTATGCCACACTGCCTACTCAACCATCCATTAGGAGTTTTCTAAGCGGCGTTCAGCACTGCTTCGTCGAAGCGTGCGGTGCAAACGAGATTTTAATGCTTTAAAAATTGCCTGTATAAACCTTTGCGAAATAGTGAAGCGTGTCACGGAGAAGCTAATGGTTAGGGAGGGGACTAAGCACCCCGCCGGGACTGTGGCTCGCAGCTAACCACAATAACTCGGTCAGTCAATGCCCTCCACCCGCGGGACACGCGGGTGGAAGGTAAGTACCACTAGATGATAATCGCGACCTTCACACACACACACACACACACACACACACACACACACACACACACACACACACACACACACACACACACCTCCGCAGGGAGACTGCCTGGTTAACTGCGAACTGTCTCAGGGAAATATTAGGTTTCTTATTCTTGAAATGTGGCAACGGTGTGGGGGGGTGTGGCAGATATGATAGAAGGTGTGGCTCATGATACTAGGGAATAGTGGGGTTGACGATAGTACTACTGTGGCTAATGATAAGAGAGGAGGAGGTGGGGTGGTGTGGCTCACTGTGACATCTCCCACCATCATGGTGGGACTTAATTCACGGTTGTTCTCAGTCATCACCGTAGCAACTGGTGCATGAAAGGATTCAAGGTGTATGTCAGCGGGTACACCTGTTGTGTTGGGTCAGATGTGTCAGCGGATACACCTGTTGTGTTGGGATGATACACCTGTTGGGTTAGATGTGTCAGCGGATACACCTGTTGTGTTGGGATGATACACCTGTTGGGTTAGATGTGTCAATTGGTGCACCTGTTGCGTTGAGGGAGAAAATACTTCAAATGAGAAAATGTATCAGTGAAAAAATGGAAAACACATCAGTCAAAATTCTAGAAGTGAAAGAGGTACATAAAATAAATAATTATTAATAAGGGTGAGAACGAGAGTACAGAAAGGAGGGCAATACACCGAGAGAGGAAGAGCGACTCAGAGAAAGAGATAAGGCAAAATAACTGAGAACTGGGTAGAGATAAAGAGACAGACGAAGGGGCCGGATCTCGTATACTGTCAGTATAATGCGCGGGTCGTGACGGATGAGCAGGGTGGCTGAGGGTCGCTGAGCTAGATGACTGAGGGTGACTGAGGGTGACTGAGGGTGGCTGAGGGTGGCTGAGAGTGACTGAGGGTGACTTAGGGTGACTGAGGGTGGCTGAGAGTGACTGAGGGTGACTGAGAGTGACTTAGGGTGACTGAGGGTGGCTGAGGGTGACTGAGAGTGACTGAGAGTGACTGAGCGTGGCTGAGGGTGGCTGAGAGTGACTGAGGGTGACGCTGCAGCATTAAAGGCAGCCATTGTCTGGTCACGAACCCCGTCGGGTCTGGGTAGTGATAGCTGGACATTGTCTTATCTCGCGAGCAACGGCATAAGTAATTGTGAAGGAAAGCGCTGACACAGTAAGACTATGCACCACTTGGGAAGGATGTGAGGTCAAGGGTTACATCTGGGATATAAAGATATACTAAGAGCTCTGGGATGTGAGGACGGGATGAAGGAATGATACCGAGCCACTTGGACCAAAAGGGAATCGAACGTCGACCCTGGTAGAAGCGACGCCATCGCTGTACTGACCAGTCCAAGTAGAGAAACACATGATATTAAGAGTTAGTGAGACGGTCGTGGTGGTCGAAGGTCGTGTCGAGTGCGTGTCGTGGTGGTCGAAGGTCGTGTCGAGTGCGTGTCGTGGTGGTCGAAGGTCGTGTCGAGTGCGTGTCGTGGTGGTCGAAGGTCGTGTCGAAGGTCGTGTCGTGGTGGTCGAAGGTCGTGTCGAGTGCGTGTCGTGGTGGTCGAAGGTCGTGTCGAGTGCGTGTCGTGGTGTTCGAAGGTCGTGTCGAGTGCGTGTCGTGGTGGTCGAAGGTCGTGTCGAGTGCGTGTCGTGGTGGTCGAAGGTCGTGTCGAGTGCGTGTCGTGGTGGTCGAAGGTCGTGTCGAGTGCGTGTCGTGGTGTTCGAAGGTCGTGTCGAGTGCGTGTCGTGGTGGTCGTGTCGAGTTCAGGACAGGGATCACGAATGAAATTTACAGAGGATAAACTGAAGGAATAATCCATATCATTTATGTAACCCTCGTTGAAAAGTTTCACTTAAAGTAGATACACAAAACATTTGTAAATTTATAATATAAAAATAACTAATTAGGGTTGCAAATTTAAGATAAATATGATAATTAAGGAAATGTGATAATTGGGGAGGAAATGTCATAATTAACTCTGGGTTAATGCGATTCGAATTGCTGTAATTAGCGATAATGATCCAGCACCCTAATTAATTTCCAGTGGCAGTCAATGGAGTTAAACCCAAGAGCGTATTGTTGTCTGCGTTGCCACTTTTACCCTCCTTGTGGCCAGTAGGCGCCTGTCCCTAACTCTCAATTATTGTAACGTCGAAGTGTTTGGCAACATTGTTCCATTGCATTTAATCCCAGCGCATCTCTGGATATTATTCTTATTGCATTTTAATACTCTTTCTCTCATAAAGGTTCTCTGAGACGAAAATGTTTTCGTAACTTCTAAATTACTCATTTGGAATCTGACTTGTGTTGGGGACAAATTTTAGTGTGAAACTCTAGTGTCGCGTGTGTTAGAGAAGTGCGCGAGGGGGCTGTTGTAGTACAGAAACCTGCAGTCTCTTTCTTGTCATGGAGGAGGTGGCCACCGGCAAGGCTCAGTTGGAGCGCTACTCGAGTTCGTCCTTGTACAGCAGCCGCCACAAGAAGGACAAACCGCCTCAGTACGAGAAAATCCAGTACGACCAGGTGGGTCAGGCCGGCGGGTCTCGCCACGAGAAGAAGCCAATGGGGAACGAGGCGGCCGACAAGACCCAGGAGCGCGCGCAGCCCGAGATCGACCCCATCCCTGCCAACAAGTTACCCGCCGAGAAATTGATCTCGGACACTAGGGGCTCCACAGACAGACTGAGTCGCTACGAGAAGCTGCCCCGTGGCTCCATTACCAAGAGCCTTACTGACAGCCCTTACAAAGACCACCTCAAGGACAAACTCGATAAATATGACAGACTGGATAAGAACCAGGGGACGAAGAAGGGCGGAAGTGATAGCGGGCGTCGGGACAGCTATAAGCAGTCTAAATCGGCTTCTATTAAAGACAGCAAGTCCCCGGTCCTGGACCTGACCTTCCAGCATGGAGTGTGCCGCTGCGCCGCCCTGGGAGGCCGCCCGCACGTTCACAAGAGCATCGACGATAAGGTAAGTTGAAAACTTGTCTTGAACGCTTGTCTTGAAGGAATGTCTTGAAGGTAAAACTTGTAAAATACAGTAAAAATGTCTTGAACTTGTAAAACAGGAAAATTTAATATTTCTGATTATTATTACTTAAAAGCTACGTAATGCAACCTCCAGAAATGATAGTACTTATAGTACTATTTGGTGGAAAGTGCCAATATGCAGTGATGGATCGCCAGAAAACTACTTTTTTTGGACTACTGATTTTATAGGAGTCCGGAAAAAATGTAGCTAAAACCAAACTTAAATATTCCTAGGCCTACTATATCACATATATGCCCTATATTTGGCCTAAGATAGCGTGTATTAGGCATAGAATTGCTAGAAGAGGCTAAGTTAGGTCTTACATTTATGTTGCCGTAAAAAAATAAAATCAGGTTTGTCCAAATTCAGTACTACAAAAGTCAACTTTGTGGTGGTCCATCATTACATATTGGTACTTTCCACCAGTTATCATGAGTTACGTTTTATAGAGGCTTACATGAGTTACATGAGACTGATGGGCTGCTTAAAGGCTATCACTGTACCCTGGGGCATGAATATGTTGGGTTTCTACAGCATTGTATTCTTTTTTTTTATTAATACATTAGGTATATCTGCATTAGTGCAGCTACCCTAGACTATATGAAGTGGAGTACAGTGTGTCAAAAAAGCTAACTACGTGAGGCTATAAAATCCCCATCACACAGGATGGTTAGTTAGCATTGTATTCAGAGAAGAGAGGATGCCCCAAGTCTGCGCTGAGGGCCCCATATGTCTCTAATGTCTGTTCATCCAATGTGTGTGTGTGCCAGTGACCGAGAAGCCCCCCCACCATGCGGGGGAATATACACCAGTATACACAAGTATACTTCTGGTATACTTGCGGTTCCCCCCCATATGCTTGAGTGAAGAACACCGCAGGACGATAATGTTCCCATGATTGTTGACGTCGACATTCCCCGAGTCGCTGCCTACTGTAGCGAGCGCCAACAAGTTAAGGAGTCACCTACACCATGAGAATATTAGGACTTGCCGGTACAACCAAATCTTTCTTAAAGATTGTTCAGCTCTAATAACGCTAATTGCCCAGTGCTTAGAGGGCTATAGAGATCGGTGAATTGTTTGGTTGGTCTTTGAAGATAATGGAAAAAGCCCCACCACTAATGCCATTAATAAGGAAATCACAATAGCGTGATGCAGTAGAACGAACAAAGGCAGCGTCTGGGATGCTCTCGGACACAGGTTCGAATCCTCGTCACGGCCCTTGTGGATTTGTTCACCATTACCAAGGCCTTGCCAAGACAACTACCACCACTACAACTACCACCAACTCCACCAGCCCAGGATTACCCCACCATCTTAACTACCGACACACCCCCCATCACTACACCCCAAACCCCCACCACCATCACCCCCCCCCCCACTAACATCACCCCCTCCCCCCCACCCCCCACCATTATCCATCGTTAACCATCTGGAGAGCGCGACAAGGACGCTAATACGTAAATAAATGTAATGGTAAAGGAGCACGTGGAGCATTAACACCCCGTTACACCCCCCCTAACGTGTGTTCCCCCCGCTGGGTGCCTGCGCAACACCTTCTGTAACGCAGCCACAAGTATACTTGCCTCTCCCTCCCCCCCCCCCACCAACTCCACCACTTGTTCTCTTTGCCATCTGTTCTCTGTGAACTGTGGTGTTCTATGTTGTTCTCTCATCTGGCTATGTTAGTGTGTCAAGAAACACATATTGTCCCCATTTACAACTGTTGAGTGATATATATATATATATATATATATATATATATATATATATATATATATATATATATATATAAATAAATAATAATAATAATAATAATAATAATAATAATAATAATATAAGCTGTTGCCATATCTTTAATAATATTATTCCCGTGGTCGAATAGGCCTTAAGGACCGAACCACCATTGTTTAATCTGGGTACACTAGTTAGACAACCAGGACAGCCAGGCGTGACAATTGTTGACCCTTGACCCCCCCCCACCCACCCCCCAAATGGTCGATCGTTTAAGGGCTCGTTAATTTCAGAGCCAACCACCGTTCTCCTCAATTAGCGTAGAGCGCGCACGCGCACGCGCAAGATCTATTCTTTAATGACACATTTACAACACCTGCAGGCATCTTGCTCGTCAGGTGTGTGGCGTGGGAGACGAAAAAGGTCACATGTATACACATGTGCACTTAGGTGCCGCCTATCTACTGTTGTGTTGGTGTGTTACACCCAGTTACTGTTGTGTTGCTGTGTTACACCCAGTCACTGCTGTGTTACACCCAGTCACTGTTGTGTTACACCCAGTCACTGTTGTGTTGCTGTGTTACACCCAGTCACTGTTGTGCTGGTGTGTTACACCCAGTCACTGTTGTGTTGCTGTGTTACACCCAGTCACTGTTGTGTTACACCCAGTCACTGTTGTGTTACACCCAGTCACTGTTGTGTTACACCCAGTCACTGCTGTGTTACACCCAGTCACTGTTGTGTTACACCCAGTCACTGTTGTGTTACACCCAGTCACTGCTGTGTTACACCCAGTCACTGTTGTGTTACACCCAGTCACTGTTGTGTTACACCCAGTCACTGCTGTGTTACACCCAGTCACTGTTGTGTTACACCCAGTCACTGTTGTGTTACACCCAGTCACTGCTGTGTTACACCCAGTCACTGTTGTGTTACACCCAGTCACTGTTGTGTTACACCCAGTCACTGCTGTGTTACACCCAGTCACTGTTGTGTTACACCCAGTCACTGCTGTGTTACACCCAGTCACTGTTGTGTTACACCCAGTCACTGTTGTGTTACACCCAGTCACTGCTGTGTTACACCCAGTCACTGTTGTGTTACACCCAGTCACTGCTGTGTTACACCCAGTCACTGTTGTGTTACACCCAGTCACTGCTGTGTTACACCCAGTCACTGTTGTGTTACACCCAGTCACTGCTGTGTTACACCCAGTCACTGTTGTGCTGGTGTGTTACACCCGGTCACTGTTGTGTTTCTTCATCTTGTGATGAGTGGTTTGGTCGATCATCATCTCTTCAGTCACGTTATTGTGACTCATTGTCTGCAATTTATGTTGAAACGTCTCACCAAAGAATTTATTGTTTATCCAATTTTTAGTTCTCGTGTTCGAGCTTCCTCAAGGTACGCCGCTTGCTTGATCTACTTTTTACAACCCGTTCTCGCAAATTTAATAAGTCAATATTGACTTATTAAATATGTGCATAGGTGACATACTTAACATAATAGATACCCTTAAAAAGATTCATAGAAAACACCGACCTTACCTAACCTTGTTAGTATCTTAAGATTAAGCATCTTATTGCTTCGTAATTACAATTATTACCTAACCTATAATAGGTATAGGTTAAGTAATAATTGTAATTACGAAGCAATAAGATGCTTATCTTAAGATACTAACAAGGTTAGGTAAGGTCGGTGTTTTCTATGAATCTTTTTAAGGGTATCTATTATGTTTAGTATATCACCTATGCACTTAATTAATAAGTCAATATTGACTTTACGAATTTGCGAGAACGGGTTGCCTTTTTACTGCTGTAGTTTTGTTAAATATTGTTGTTAATTATAGGTGTTAACATTTTATTATTATATGTAAAATAATTCTTAGTTTTAATGAACATTGTTAACGACGTGTGAGGTAAACGAGTTTAATGATTGTTAAACTCGCTTACTGAGAAAGGCCAGTTTGGTTAAAATTGTTTGAAGGATCTTTTAAAAAAGTTTCAAGTATTTTAATTTATTTTTGCTTGGAGGTGTTATGTGTTTATAGCAGTCTAAAGCAGTTCTCCTGAGGCAGAGAAGACAGTGTGTCAAGGAAGTACACAAGTGTCTTGAGAAATACAAGTATCTTAATGTTCATCATTGATACGTATAAGAACTTTCCCGTTTGATGCCTCAAATGTACTTGTTCTTGCGTCAGCTGATAATTACACTCATAACAGGTGTACATGTTTTTGCGTCAGCTGACAATTACACTCATAACAGGTGTACATGTTTTTGCGTCAGCTGACAATTACACTGTCATAACAGATGTCGCTCCAATTCACTTGGCTGCATTTGGACTATTGATCTAGTATCATCAAGAATAGGAAGTCATTCCCTGGGGCCGGTCGCAGAAGAAGCTACGAGGAGTTATGAGACCATATCACTGCTGGCATCTATGGAGAAATTACCCGTTGAAGCGACCTCTAGCGTGGAGCGGCTCTAGCCTTAAGTTATCAGTACATGTTAAGGAACTAGTAAGATACAGCTTGACCAGACCACACACACTAGAAGGTGAAGGGACGACGACGACGTTTCGGTCCGTCCTGGACCATTCTCAAGTCGATTGTGATAATTGTGTTGATGAGTCTGTGGCGGCATGATGCGAGTCCGCGTGAGTGACCCAACAGGTGACCAACCACCCCCCCCCCGTACTCATTTATGAGGAAGCGGGATCCTCACTATTGAGTTCCACAAGCACACAGACTCGGTATAGCCCCCCCAGACCGCGACCTGATCAACCAGGCTGTGACAGCCTGATCAATCAGGCTGTAATACCTGATCAACCAGGCTGTGACTCATACGTCAGGCTGTGAGCAGCCGCGTCTAACAGCCTGGTTGATCAGTCCAGCAACCACGAGGCCTGGTCGACGACCGGGCCGCGGGGACACTTAAGCCCCGGAAGCACCTCAAGGTAACCTCAAGGTAAAGGCGACGAGGAGCCTCGCTGTTCTGCTAACTGTTCAGTTGTTATTCGTACCGCTGTCAACTTTACCGCTGCTTCATGCACCATTCACGAGGAGTGTTGAATAAGACGTCAAAAAACCCGTCCACTGGAGACGGCGGTGGTGTCCGCCCCGCGCGACCCTGCCCCCCCCCCTCCCCCCCTCCCCCCCATCCCCCCCTCCCCCCTCCCCCCCTCTCCCCCCCTCCCCCCCCCTCCCCCCCCCTCCCCCCTCCCCCCCTCCCCCCCCCCCTCCGGGTGGAAATTGGACGGCAGTGACTTGCTTAATGTTGGCAGTGATGTAGTGTTAGTGTCTGAGGGTGAAGAAGGAAGGAGGGGGGGGGGGGGGGGGTTAGGTGGTCGACGACAACACGTGTGGGAAATTTCCACATCAAATATATATATATATATATACACTCTTAATGTAACTGCCAAGGTTACATTAAGAGTGTATATATATATATATTATACACTCAAGGTAGCCATAAGATGTAGTTAATTTACATTAGTATTAGTTAGTCATACACAGAAACTCACTGGAGTGCACGTGCCCAAGGGGGGGGGGGTTATCTGTTGTGTGTCGACCAGTCGACACTGCTAAAACAGCTGAGGACAATATATATATACTTTAACTAATCATTAGTAGAGTAATTTAACTTAACTAAAATCTACCGTTTAATTACAGTAAGATTAAAATATGAAACATTCCCCCCCCCCCCAAAAAAAAAAAAAAAAATATGAGGGTAAGTTTACTGGTGACAATAAACTATAAAATACAGTCCGCTTACTAGTAATAAATAGAGTGAAATACAATTTGTTGAATTAATAACGTAAACAATTACCGGTAGATTCCCCCCCCCCCCACAACACACACACACACACACACACACACACACACACCTCCCCGGCACTGTGATCACACACTCCTTTTGTTAGGTGAGAAGGGGGGGGGGGGAGTAAAGATAATATGGAGTACAGATAAAAGACAAATTTTTATAAATCTGAAATGTTATTGTGAGCAGTTGGACTTGTTGACACCTGGTCACATGGCGGTCAGTGTTTTGCTGCTCTTTTTAGTGCCATGTGTTTCACTCCTCCCCCCACAGTCGCCACCTCCTCCCTTCCTCCTCTGGCGTGGCCAGGTAGAGCCGGCCGCTGGCACCGGACGAATCACGAGGGTGTCCAAGAGCCGGTTTTCTGGCTCGGGCCGGCCAAGGTCGGGTGCCTGTCGTTATATCTGGCAGCAACACCCCGGCATCCGGCTGCTCTCTTATGCTCTCCAGCGCCTTGTTCGATATTCTTGTTAGCATATAAAGTTGTTCTGCCTATCAGTACTATAGTTTACAACGGTTATTGTGGTGTTCCGGATGAGTCGTGGGGGGTTGTGTAGGTGAGGTGAGCTAATGGAACTTGTGAGAGTGGCACTAAAGCGTTCGCAGCACTGGTTTCAGTGCCAGGTTCTTCTGGCTGGCCTCTGGCACCTCGTTGTGCGGCCAAGCATGCTTCCTCTTACCTCTAAATGGTTTAAATGTATTCTAATGAGAGTGACGGCGATCCACTGCTCTCATAAACACTTGATGACTCAACTTGGAAAGTAATTTTCTTCGTGTTCTCTACGTGTTTTGGGAACGGTGGTGGTGGTGGTGGTGATGGTGGCGGTGGTGGTGATGGTGGTGAGGATGATGCCGGCTATGGTTATCTTGAAGTTATCTTGAGATGATTTCAGGGCTTTTTTAGTGTCCCCGCGGCCCGGTCCTCGACCAGGCCTCCACCCCCAGGAAGCAGCCCGTGACAGCTGACTAACACCCAGGTACCTATTTTACTGCTAGGTAACAGGGGCATAGGGTGAAAGAAACTCTGCCCATTGTTTCTCGCCGGCGCCTGGGATCGAACCCCGGACCACAGGATCACAAGCCCAGCGTGCTGTCCGCTCGGCCGACCGGCTCCTTGTAGTAGGTAGTCACAGTGACGGTGATCACAGTCCCGGGTCACACACACACCCGGTGTGGCCCACAGTAGCACAGTAGTCTACACTGAAATAATGACAGCGGACTAATTACATTGCATGAACCCAGAGCATTAAACTAGAGACACAAAGCCACTTTCCAGCAAAACAATATTGTATAACAATTTTAGTCAACGCTCCCAACGCTGCCAATGCTCCGAATGCTCCATCTGATTGTCAAGAGTTGCCTCTGATTGTCGAGAGTTGCCTCTGATTGTCGAGAGTTGCCTCTGGTTGTCGAGAGTTGCCTCTGGTTGTCGAGAGTTGCCTCTGGTTGTCGAGAGTTGCCTCTGATTGTCGAGAGTTGCCTCTGGTTGTCAAGAGTTGCCTCTGATTGTCGAGAGTTGCCTCTGATTGTCGAGAGTTGCCTCTGATTGTCAGGAGTTGCCTCTGGTTGTCGAGAGTTGCCTCTGGTTGTCGAGAGTTGCCTCTGATTGTCGAGAGTTGCCTCTGATTGTCAAGAGTTGCCTCTGATTGTCAAGAGTTGCCTGGTTTTTCCCTTCTGGCTGCTTATTTAATAAGTTTAACATTGAACCTTTTCTCTGATTGGGCCCCTCCTCTGATGTTCTTATGTTCTCAAGTGTTCTGATGTTCTCTAGTGTTCTGATGTTCACCTCGATGTTATAGTCCCTTTAAATCAAAGAGTTCTTCAAGATGTTTGATTTGTTGTAGTATGTTATGGAAAAAGGGTATATGAAGTTGATATACTTCAATTACGTGTTAAATAATGATATACGTTTATCACTCGTTAATGATATACTTGTGTTAGATAGATATCACTATCTAACACGTGTTAGATGGTGATATATCAAGTGTTAGACTTTAATGATATTCTTAAATTATGGTGATATGATCAGTATTAATCTTGATTCCGGATGCTTTACTCTATAATATTCTCAAGAGGAATGGTAGACTAATAGTATGTTCAAGTGGTATACTCATCACCTGCAAATGGCAAAGGGTATACTCAACCGTATTCTGAAGACATATTATTTACTCACCATATGCTCTGGTGAATTGATATTCTACCTAGGCTCTCTGGAATCTAGAATACACTGAAATCTGATGATATACCCCGAGCATACTTACTAGACTAGTACTCTAGAATCAGTCTGCCCCAAACATACTAGGTAAGTACTTGGGAATCAGTCTGCCTCATACATACTAGGTAAGTACTTGGGAATCAGTATGCCTCATACATACTAGGTAAGTACTTGGGAATCAGTATGCCTCATACATACTAGGTAAGTACTTGGGAATCAGTATGCCTCATACATACTAGGTAAGTACTTGGGAATCAGTATGCCTCATACATACTAGATAAGTACTTGGGAATCAGTATGCCTCATACATACTAGGTAAGTACTTGGGAATCAGTATGCCTCATACATACTAGGTAAGTACTTGGGAATCAGTATGCCTCATACATACTAGGTAGGAACTTGGGAATCAGTATGCCCCAAACATTCTCTTCCTCTCCAAGACTTTAAGGCCAGAACATGCAATTAAATCCAAAGTTTTATCAAGTTTGTGCCTGTTTTTCTAGGTATTAGACACCTCACCCCCAACTGTTGGACAAGAAGATTTTTAAAAGTTTCTAAACATTCCACTTTGTGGGAAATTTTTCTCAGTTCGGGACAGTGACGAAGATGAAAGTCAAGCGAGAAAGAGAGCGCGCTTAGAGTATTTTAAAGTGGCTAAACAATGCATTTAAGCGAGAAAGAGAGCGTTCGTAGCGTATGCTAAAGTGACTGAGTAATGCATTTAAGCGAGAAAGAGAGCGTTCGTAGCGTATGCTAAAGTGACTGAGTAATGCATTTAAGCGAGAAAGAGAGCGTTTGTAGCGTATGCTAAAGTGACTGAGCAATGCATTTAAGCGAGAAAGAGAGCGTTCGTATCGTATGCTAAAGTGACTGAGCAATGCATTTAAGCGAGAAAGAGAGCGTTCGTAGCGTATGCTAAAGTGACTGAGCAATGCATTTAAGCGAGAAAGAGAGCGTTCGTAGCGTATGCTAAAGTGACTGAGCAATGCATTTGATGATCGAGTAACTGAGCATCGTAAGGAAAGCTTTTTACAGTTGTACCCGCTCTGTGTATTGTACCCGCTCATACTTAAGGTACCCGCCCACACTGAGATACCCACACACACCCGCCAGTAGAAGCATATTGGCACACTCGTCTTCCACCACCTGTGAGCAGTGAACATTATGACACTCGTATATTCCCTGGGATATTGCCAGGGCCAGAGTTCATAATTGTAATATTTTAACAAGGGAAAACTTCATTATCCCAACATGGATACCTTTCTCCTCCTCCTCCCTCATTCCTCTTTCTACCACTATCATTCCTATTCCTCCTCCTTCTCCTCTTTCTCGTTTTTCTTCCCGTGTTTGGTAATTAAATACTTGAGAGCCCTCTGACTGGAAGTTAAAATAGCCAGCCACAACAGACTGCATCTATTTTTTTTGTCAATATACACAAATGTCAATTTTGGGAGAACCAAAAAGTCCGGTGATGTTTACGTAAAGTGTTGAGTTTTGAGGCTCTTGTTAAGTCATCGTGATGCAGCGGGTTTTTTGAGTTTTTAAATGATAGTTTGCGGTAAACCGCAGTCAAGGTTGTGCAGGAATTTAAACTGAGCGCGCGAAAAAAGAAAAGAAAAAAGTCCGTTAGGGTCTCTCCGTTGGCGGTAAACCAAACAGAAAATGGGACTCATTACCGTAGTGGGGGGGGGGGGAGTCCGAGGCTGTGTCAAGTTCTCCTTCACCGAGTGGCACTTGGGAGGATTGAGGCACTTGAACAGTGATGGCACCGGAAGGATGGTGACACTTGGAAGATAATGGCACTAAGAACAGCTTGAATACCGACTCATTGTGTAATTTTCTACAATTTAGGTGAAGTGCCAACAGTCTTAAGAATCTGACGCTAGTGTGTGAACAGTCAGAGCTTGCGCGCGCGCGCACACACACACACTTGCAAAGCACACACGTAAACAGCGTCTGCTGTACATAATCCAGGGACCCGGGTTCGATTCTCGGCCGAAAAAAAATACACCCACCCCTACCCCCTTCAGCATCCTTTCTGTGCCCACAAATCTCCCCATCTCTCATGCCCTACCCTACACATCCCTCCCCCCTCCCCCCACCCCCCTCCCCCCACCCCCCCTCCCCCTCCCCCCACCCCCCTCCCCCTCCCCCCCACCCCACCCCCCTCCCCCCTCCCCCCCTCCCTCTGCTGCTCCGCGCTGGGGCAACCAATAAAATCTAGGCATAGAAAATTGTTCCCTACTTGACCTTCCTTAGCCAACGACAGTGACCTTACGCTACACGGGGTTTACTACACGTTCCATTCACTGAAGCTTACTGTGTGTGTGTGTACTCGTCTAGTTGTGCTGGCCGGGGGAAGTTGAGCTTTGGCTCTTTGGTCCCGCCTCTCAACTGTCACTCAACTGTGTGTGTGTGTGTGTGTGTGTGTGTGTGTGTATGACGAAGTGTGTATAAAAGGACGATTCTAACCCCATCTCACGGACTCTGCTGTGACACACATGTGTCACAGCAGAGACAGACAGGTGTGTCTGTGTCACAGACAAGTGTGTAGTCTGTATTCAAGACTATACACCTGCGTTCACAGACAGGCCAGTTCTGTGACGGGCAGTGAGTCAGGTGACGCTCCGCTCACCGACTGGTACGTTCTGTTGCCAGCAGGAACAGTCAAGTGACTCACCTCTCACCAACGGACCACCTGCCGCCAAAACTGATTATTATTCCCGGGAAAAGTAATTTTCTGGCGGGAACATAACCGTCCGGAGCCCGCCAAATATACTGTTTATTTTATTTTGCAATAATGGCGACGAAGAGCTTTAATGAGGTAAACTTTACATTGCCCACGTCGAAATAGTCCTCAATACGCCACATACACGCGGGAGTGAGCGTGTGGAGCTGGATCAGTTACGTTGTGGTGGCTGGGAGAGAGAATCGAGTAGTGTGTGAGTCGTAGCAGAAATGGCAGTGGTTGTAGTTGTAGAAGCAATAGTTGTTCTCTTCGTGGTAAGGTAAGGTAGTGTGAATGGGGGATGTAGAGGTTTGCATGAAAGGTTTCCAATATGACGGTATAAGAAGCAGAATTAATATCAAAGTTGGTGGTTGTAGGCAAGGCTCCTTGAGGCGTGCTGTTAATTCCTCACTCTGGTACACGTGGGGAATTAGTTTGGAGAAGTTTGTGTGTGTGTGTGTGTGTGTGGTGTGTGTGTGGTGTGTGTGTGTGTGTGTGTGTGTGTGTGTGTGTGTGTGTGTGTGTGTGTGTGTGTGTGTGTGTGTGTGTGTGTGAGGGGGCAGCTGACCACGGGTTGTGAGTGGACGCTGGAACTTGGGAGAGATGTATAGACATGATGACCAGACCACACGTTAGAAGATGAAGGGACGACGACGTTTCGGTCCGTCCTGGACCATGATCAAGTCGATTGTGAGAGGATTGTGAGAGTATTAACTTTATATTAAATGAAAATTCATTGCCACATATCTGGTGATGTTGGCTTATTATCCGGTGAGGGAAGAACGAGTATTGGTGTGGTGGGGGTCTTAGCCAGAGGGACGAGTCTTGGTGTGGTGGGGGTCTTAGTCAGAGGGACGAGTCTTGGTGTGGTGGGGGTCTTAGCTTGAGGGACGAGTCTTGGTGTGGTGGGGGTCTTAGTCAGAGGGACGAGTCTTGGTGTGGTGGGGGTCTTAGCCAGAGGGACGAGTCTTGGTGTGGTGGGGGTCTTAGCCAGAGGGACGAGTCTTGGTGTGGTGGGGTCTTAACCAGAGGGACGAGTCTTGGTGTGGTGGGGGTCTTAGTCAGAGGGACGAGTGTTGGTGTGGTGGGGTCTTAACCAGAGGGACGAGTCTTGGTGTGGTGGGGGTCTTAGCCAGAGGGACGAGTGTTGGTGTGGTGGGGTCTTAACCAGAGGGACGAGTCTTGGTGTGGTGGGGTCTTAGTCAGAGGGACGAGTCTTGGTGTGGTGGGGGTCTTAGCTAGAGGGACGAGTCTTGGTGTGGTGGGGGTCTTAGCTACAGGGACGAGTCTTGGTGTGGTGGGGGTCTTAGCTAGAGGGACGAGTCTTGGTGTGGTGGGGGTCTTAGCTAGAGGGACGAGTCTTGGTGTGGTGGGGGTCTTAGCCAAAGAGAGAGGCTCGGGTCGGATCCATCTCCTGCCGGCATAGAATATAACAAGTTCTGTCTTTCACGAAAAATATAAGCTATTGGATCCCCCTGGCTGTAAAATAAGTAGCAGTACGTAGGAGAGGTTTACCTTGTGATCTTAAAGTGTCTTTCTTGCTAGAAACAGTCAACAACTTGGCATCTTAGGATCAGCTGCCTCGCATGTTTCATAGTGATTCCAGAATGATTCCAGGACTTTATGGGTTTATTCACACGGATTATTGGTTTCTAACTTGAAAGATTTGTATATATATATATATATATATATATATATATATATATATATATATATATATATATATATATATATATATATATATATATAATGTGTGTGTGTGTGTGAGAGAGAGAGAGGGTGCATGGATCACCAGTGCTATTAATCTTTCACCAGATTTTTCACAGAATTTTAATCGAAATGAAAATGGATTACCCAATATGTCCCCCATATACCCCCCCCCCCCCATCGCCAGACTGTCGAAATCCCCCACTACCAGTTCTGTTAGGTATCAGTATGACGTCCAAAAGCTATCAAAGCCTGGGTGTTACTTTACACTCGAATACCTAGGAACACAACAGCTAAAAAATAAAATATTTTCTAATCACAAATACACAAGCTTTGTACACCTAGTGAGAGATTTTTTTGCTGTTATTTTTCAGTTGTCAAAACCTGGACTCGCGGTACGGTTTTAATAGCCGGTGAGAGTTAATTCCCATCTGATATTTTCTTTAAATGTTCAGAGATCGAGTCCCATAACCCCTTAAGGAGTATCGAACCCCCGGTTAAAAAATCCCTGTTTGAAAGTCTTAACAATATATTAACATCTGCTGCAGCTGTTTCTTATCAAGTTTCACTAATGCTCGGAATATTTATCTCGAGGGTAATCGCTCGGAGAAATTTAATTATGTACCGGGAACGACCACATATGAACCCATTGGGCACACACACTATCCAAGAGTGGCGTTGCTTCGACGTTGAATTAACGTTGTTTCGACGTTAAATTAACGTTGATTTGACGTTGAATTAACGTTGCTTCGACGTTGAATTAACGTTGCTTCGACGTTGAATTAACGTTGCTTCGACGTTGAATTAACGTTGCTTCGACGTTGAATCAACGTTGCTTCGACGTTGCATTAACGTTGATTCGACGATGCTCTTTGATATCGTGTCCACTTGGGAACGATTAAATATGAGTTGGAAACGACCCAATATGATCATTGTACTGTCGATGACGACTTTTGATATAAAAGGAAGAATGAACAAATTGTGATTTCTGTGTGTAATGAACAAAGGCAGTTTTGATGCTATTGATTACTACGTCAACATTTCAGTGTTTTAATTAAATTCAAAGCATCAGTGGGCGTCCGGGAACTGATGAAGGTCTGGCTACATCAGGCGGCTGCTGGCCTAACCCGGCTGGTTAGGGCCTAACCACTTCATACTGACGCTCGTTTGTTTAGGCCGCGTGAACAAAAATAGTTTCATGAAGAAAAGTTGTGGTTTCTCTCGCACATTTAAGAACAGGCGCTGAAAAGTTAAGAACAGGGTGGGGGGAGGGGGAGGAGGGGAGATGAGCAGACCACACACTAGAAGGTGAAGGGACGACGACGTTTCGGTCCGTCCTGGACCATTTTCAGGTCGTATGTGGTCCAGAACGGACCGAAACCTTGTCGTTTCTTTATCTTCTGGTGTGTGGTTCGGTTATCACATCTTCAGCCCCGTTACTGTGACTGGTCGTCTACCCTGGTCGATGGCCCTGGTCGTCGTCGGTAGAAGCATTAATGAATGCATTTACGAAACCTGAAGAATCCTGCGGCCCAAGGTTCGATTCCCGGTTAGTGTAAGAAGTTTGTGAAACTTTTTCCTTACACCCAATGTCTCTGTTTATGTAGCAGTAAATACGTATATGGGAGCCACTAAGTTGTTGTGGATTGCTGCTTGTTGAAGTTGTGTATATGATACATACACGAATGATTAGGGTTCCGGAACTGTGTCACTCAGTCGAGAACACACTGTGTCATAAACAAACTGTGTCATATCAGTCGAGAACGCCGATGGGTAATCTACTTATGGTGTAATCTGGTTCAAAGTTCCCATTCGCTGGTTCTGACTATTATTGTGAAAGGGTTTGGATCATTACCCCACAAGAATTTGTGTGTAGAACTTGTGTAGCACAAAATGCAGAACAGCGTGAAGAACACCAGTTATGTTTAACTGTTGTTTTTCGTGTCTGAAGCCAGTTTAGACTAGTAAATACTGTAAATAGAACTCTCAAATATATACACACTCAGAAATCACAATAGCGTGATGCATCAAATGAACAAATCCACAAGGGCCGTGACGAGGATTCGAACCTGCGTCCGAGAGCATCCCAGACGCTGCCTTATCCTCGTCACGGCCCTTGTCTATTTGTTCTCAAATATATATTTTTTGCAAGCAAGAACTCCAAGCAATTGATACTTGTAGCAGGCAATATCTTAACAGATTTATTGGCTTTTCTCATCAAAACTCGACGATAAAGTTTGCTGTTAACCTATCGTAGAATAGTATCGTCGCGATAAGGTATCTATCGCGGTTGTAGCTAGACTCGTGCGCATAGTTGCGCGGAAGATGCGGACAAATTGCACGCATGTTGCAACTGGAGAATTGTTTTTTATAATAGTGAAGAAATCTCGCCTGAGTATATTGACATGACTTTCTCATACAGGTCACGAGTGCAATCTTAAGGATTGCTGAGTGCTTTCGAGTGCAATTTTTTTTGTGTGTGGGAGGGGGGGGGACTGGCTGGTTGGTGCCAATTACGATGTTGCAAAGGCACCATGCGTGTTGCTCCATAAATTGACTGTTTGCTCTAGACTGTGGTTAACGTATTGCAATGAGTGTGTGAAACTTGTTGTTGTTGTTGTTGTTAGAGGGTTGTGCTTGCCACAGCTAGTGTGTGTGTACTCATCTATTTGTGCTTGCGGGGGGGGGGTTGAGCTTTGGCTCTTTGGTTCCGCCTCTCAACCGTCAATCAACAGGTGTACAGATTCCTGAGCCTATTGGGCTCACCCTCGGCTGTGTGGAGAGTGTCGTGTTGATGTCACCCTGGTGACATATGGCGTGACGTCGTGTGACATCATGTGAGGGCGGGGGGGGTGTAAATACCGTTGATTGTGACTGCTTGTAGATGTAAACAACGCCGATTGTGATTGTGACAGGTATTAGTAACGCTGATTGAGGGGAAGACGGTTGCATTATAAGCGAATTTAATCCCAG
>NC_091190.1:14778471-14818471 GCF_040958095.1 Procambarus clarkii | reverse complement strand
GATAGGGCATGGCACCAGCCTCATCTTGGGATGGATAGGGCATGGCACCAGCCTCATCTTGGGATGGATAGGGCATGACACCAGCCTCATCTTGGGATGGATAGGGCATGGCACCAGCCTCATCTTGGGATGGATAGGGCATGGCACCAGCCTCATCTTGGGATGGGTGTATGGCACCAGCCTCATCTTGGGATGGATAGGGCATGGCACCAGCCTCATCTTGGGATGGATAGGGCATGGCACCAGCCTCATCTTGGGATGGATAGGGCATGGCACCAGCCTCATCTTGGGATGGATAGGGCATGGCACCAGCCTCATCTTGGGATGGGTGTATGGCACCAGCCTCACCCTGGGATGGATAGGGCATGGCACCAGCCTCACCCTGGGATGGATAGGGCATGGCACCAGCCTCACCCTGGGATGGATAGGGCATGGCACCAGCCTCATCCTGGGATGGATAGAGCATGGCACCAGCCTCATCTTGGGATGGATAGGGCATGGCACCAGCCTCACCCTGGGATGGATAGGGCATGGCACCAGCCTCATCCTGGGATGGATAGGGCATGGCACCAGCCTCATCTTAGGATGGATATGTAACGTTATCCTACGTCAGAAAATTAGAAGACTTGGAAATAGATATAACCCCCAAATATATCGTTATGAGATTAAGTCATATACCAAATATGATATATATGACTGGTCACATACCAGATATGCCAACATATACCAAACTGGCCAGCGTCCAGATAGCCTTAAAAAAACATTGAAAAAAGACCCTTCCAAACGCTTTTGACGATATAAGACTCTCACTTGCGGAGGCTAATCAAACATTCAGCCTACAACTCAAGCAACGCAAAACAAAGCAAGAAAAGTCTAGAAATATGCTGAGAACGGTAATGGACTGAGCTTTATAGAATGATGTAACTGAACCTGACCAGACTGAAGGAAATATTTACCCAGGGAAGGCTTGATATTGACTTCAAAGGGAAACTTATCAAGCATACAGAGATGCAATGATCAAAATGAGGAAGAAAAGAAGGAAAGAACATAGATGGAAACCAAAGACCGAAATGAGTCACAGATGTCTGAAAGAAGTTTACCTCAAGATCTGTAAAACAACTAGAATGGCTCAGAAGAAAATGCCACAGATAACTCTGAAACAATGTTAAAAGCAAACAGAGTAAGCCAAAAAAAGAACTGAATAATTTGCTTACAAAACCCACATTAAATGCTCGAAAGGCGGGGTTGAAGAGCTAGTGATCGACCCTACCAAGCTGATCATCAAGTACATGTAGAGGAGTCAACACAAGGTCCTCAAGGAAGATGAATCAGTTACCAGTTGCGGGTATCGAAGCAGGATAGGTTTAGAGGCGTGGATGTACACTACAAGAATGTTTGTGTTGTGGCGGCCGTGTGTGTGTGTGTGTGTGTGTGTGTGTGTGTGTGTGTGTGTGTGTGTGTGTGTGTGTGTGGAGGGGTCTTGGGAGACGGCCGTCGGGGACGGAGCCGCGGCCCGCGTTACGCTCGGAATCAATATCGCCTCACATCACAACTTTCCTTCATACGCGTTCATCCTCCGGCTGCTATCGCTGCTGCTGCTGTTACTGCTGCTGCCATTACCACTACTGCTGCTGCCACCACTGCTGCTGCTGCCACCACTGCTGCTGCTGCCACCACTGCTGTTGCTGCCACCACTGCTGCTGCTGCCACCACTGCTGCTGCTGCCACCACTGCTGTTGCTGCCACCACTGCTGTTGCTGCCACCACTGCTGCTGCTGCCACCACTGCTGCTGCTGCCACCACTGCTGCTGCTGCCACCACTGTTGCTGCTGCCACCACTGCTGTTGCTGCCACCACTGCTGTTGCTGCCACCACTATTGCTGTTGCTGCCACCACTGCTGTTGCTGCCACCACTGCTGTTGCTGCCACCACTGCTGTTGCTGCCACCACTGCTGTTGCTGCCACCACTGCTGCTGCTGCCACCACTGTTGCTGCTGCCACCACTGCTGCTGCTGCCACCACTATTGCTGTTGCTGCCACCACTGCTGTTGCTGCCACCACTGCTGCTGCTGCCACCACTGCTGTTGCCACCACTGCTGCTGTCATCACACCATGTAGGGTATCCCCTCAGTTGTCTCTGGTATACCATATATTTTAGAGTATATCTATAATGAATTCCTCTATTATTTTTAACTGCCAGTTTTTTTACATTCAAAGCTATTAAAACGACGGTAAAATGCATTCAGGATGAGACAGGATATTTTATTGATGCTCAGGGGACGGAACAGGCTGGAATATGCCGGTGGCCGGAATATGCCGGTGGTCGGAATATGCCGGTGGTCGGAATATGCCGGTGGCCGGAATATGCCAGCGGCCGGAATATGCCGGTGGCCGGAATATGCCAGCGGCCGGAATATGCCGGCGGCCGGAATATGCCGGTGGTCGGAATATGCCGGTGGTCGGAATATGCCGGTGGTCGGAATATGCCGGTGGCCGGAATATGCCGGCGGCCGGAATATGCCAGCGGCCGGAATATGCCGGTGGTCGGAATATGCCGGTGGCCGTGACAGGTGTGCTTCTGAAATGAGAGGGCCGACCCGAAGCCTCCCCCCTCGGGTACAACTTAAGAGCTAAGAAGAGGCTAGTGAATAATTTCATTATCTCTCGAAAGCTACAAAGGAAATCCATTAAATTGTGCTCCAGAAACATGAAATAGCTTTTTGCCGCTTTCATCTCGTTGTGTCGTATTGAATAACGATTTCCAATGCCATTCCTGGTGCACATTGAACCATTAGTTGTGTCTTGATGGTGATGTGTGTACAGCCTGACCTCTGACACTACGCGGCCAGCCGGCCGGATAGCCAGCCGGCCGGATAGCCAGCCGGCCGGATAGCCAGCCAGCCGGCTGGCCAGCCACTGACTCGTCACCGACCAGCAACTTTGTCTGTGAGCTTTGTCTCTTTGGTCCCGCCTCAATTGTCAATCAACTAGTGTACAGATTCTCGAGCCTATTGGGCTCTATCATATCTACATTTGAAATTGTGTATGGAGTCAACCTCCACCACATCACTTCCTAGTGCAGGTGTGCACACACACACACACACACACACACACACACACACACACACACACACACACACACACACACACACACACACACACACGTGTGTGTGTGTGTGTGTATTAATATATATAATATATTTTAGTATATTTTAGGAGCAAGTTATTCTTTAATACACATATCATTAAACACAATAACATTGTGACTATTGTTAATTTTTTATGGATATCTCCCAGTCTACACAAATATACCTTCTACCACCTGGAGAAGGTTTTTGCGTAGAATGAACAAGACACACGGAACACTTTGCCTCTACAGTTAGAAGGAGGGGAACACGGAACAAGGGGAGGGAGGGGAACGCGGAACAGGAGGAGGGAGAGGAACACGGAACAAGGGGAGGGAGGGGAACGCGGAACAGGAGGAGGGAGAGGAACACGGAACAAGGGGAGGGAGGGGAACGCGGAACAGGAGGAGGGAGAGGAACACGGAACAAGGGGAGGGAGGGGAACACGGAACAAGGGGAGGGAGGGGAACGCGGAACAGGAGGAGGGAGGGGGGGGGGAAGAACATGGAATATCGCAAAATAATTTCTGGCATTAAGAGCGGAACGTGGAATATCACTCTGTTTCCCTCCCATGACTGGAAACTTCTAAATATTTCAATTCCCCTCTTTAGTATTATGAGAGGCTAGCGTACCCCTCTTTTACGGGCTCACCATAGCCCGTGCTACATGGACACTTCGTTCTGAGTAGCTAAATCTGAAACAACAACAACAACAAGTACTCGTCTTGTGCACGTGGTATTCACCTAGCGGTGCTTGCGAGGTCGGGCCTTAGCTCCCTAGCCCCAGTTTTCCAGCCCTTGGTCAGTGTGGTAAATTCAAGTCCTACCGTTTCTCCTTCATACTTGATTTCTCGAAAGTCTCAGAGTGAACGAGCCCCCCACCCCACTCTGTCTCTCACAGGGACCGAGCCTCCCCCGCCCTCAGTCTCTCACAGGGACCGAGCCTCCCCCGCCCTCAGTCTCTCACAGGGACCGAGCCTCCCCCGCCCTCAGTCTCTCACAGTGACCGAGTCCCCTCAGTTCTGGGGCTGGTCTGGTTGCGTACTTCTTAACTTTCTTTAATACTATTTTGTGGCCTTGGCATGGATCATATACATGGATACATATACTGATTTATACATGGATATAAACATTCCCTCCCTAGATCTTTCTTTCTTTCTGTTTCCTGGAGTTGTCTCCATTTTAGCCTGTGCTTCCATCTGTGATTTCATTTCTCCCACTCCAGTCCTCATTACTTTGCATTTGTCCGGGTTTAAGTCTAGCAGCCGTCTTTCTGACCATTGCTGCAGCGCGGCAGGTTTGCCAGTCGCTCATCACAGGCTGTTTCTAACCCCCCCCTCGTCACCTTTGCAATCTCGCAAATAGATGGAGAATGAACATAAAGTTAACTGGGGGGAAGGAGCCTTTTGGTCTAACACAGGCGGTGTAGCGGACCTTGAAAGAGCTTCGATGTAAGTTTGTAAACGGAAAGGAAATTGTGTTGGTATTATTTTCCTTATTCGTGTGAGAATTATGTGGGAATTATATATACTCTCGAGTCCTTTTCTCTCTCTCTTCTACCTGCCCACCTGCATCTTGTCCATCTGCCTCCTATACCCACCTGCCTCCTATACGCACCTGCCTCCCATACTTACCTGCCTCCTATACCCACCTGCCTCCCATACCCACCTGCCTCCTATACCCACCTGCCTCCTATACCCACCTGCCTCCTATACCCACCTGCCTCCTATACCCACCTGCCTCCTATACCCACCTGCCTCCTATACCCACCTGCCTCCCATACCCACCTGCCTCCCATACCCACCTGCCTCCTATACCCACCTGCCTGCTATACCCACCTGCCTCCTATACTCACCTGCCTCCTATACCCACCTGCCACCCGCCTGAGGGGAGACATCAGCTGCACCAAGCTGCCACCAGCCGATCCCAAGCGTTAAGCCCACGTGACCCAAATTTCTAAATAAGAACAATATGAGGGTGTTATTAATGGTCACGGGCGGAGGCGGAAGCCACTATTACCATAAAATTGAATTCTGGAGAGCTTAAGTTTTAAAGCCCCGGATGTTCCAGGCTTATACAGCCCCCCCCCTATATGTTGCACCTACTGGTGATATCCCACTATTCGCACCTGCTGGAGTAGTCCACTATACGCACCTGCTGGCATTATGCACTATACGGACACCGTATATGTTGAAAAAATAACAGGAAAACATGTTTCCAAACGCTCGCACTCCCTGATAAAAAGAGCTTAACTTGGCTCATAAAGGGCAAATGTAACCCACACAAGAGGCAAGAGCTTCACGCTCGACAAGCCACAATGTAGGGCAGGTAAGAGGAGTCACTCACGTCACCCACAGGGTTATAAACCCATAGAAGTGCCTGTCCCCCCAAGCTGTAAATACTTTAAGACAATTTTTTCCAATTCACAATCCCATTGGAAAAACAAAAATATCCTCGGAAACAATGGGGAAGAGATCTGAAAAGCCGCCGGCTTCCTGTTCTCGTCGAGGCCACTAGAGAGATGATGGCTGTCATGTAAATCCGGGTAAATCACAAATGCATATCGTGTCAGCAAGGCGGTCAGCCCGCCTGCTTCCTCAAACCGTTCTACAGGCCAAATTTATTACACATGTTCCTTCGCTTGAACCTCTCGATCTTCTTTATACTATCCCCCCCCCCCCATCTCATCCACGCCCCCCAAACAAAAACCCCGTTGGTGTTCACGGCGACCTTCCTGGGAACTTGTCAGAGAAAACCCTTTACATGAGTTACCGCTGCAGCGACGGCGGCAGCTGCGAGGAAGGACTTCGGGGAAAGGGACTTCGTGGGGTTGAACGGAACGTCGGGGAAAGGGACTTCGGGGGTGAACGGAACTTCGGGGAAAGGGACTTCGGGGGTGAACGGAGCTTCGGGGAAAGGGACTTCGTGGGGTTGAACGGAACTTCGAGGAAAGGGACTTCGGAAGTGAACGGAACTTCGAGGGGAAAAGGAACTTCGAAGGGGCTGTAAACACTGCCCTGAACGGCTGTGGGCTCAACACCCGTCTGGGGAAACAACACCTGTGTGAGAAGAGCTGGGGGTCAGCACTTGGAGGTAGAACAACACCTGTCAAACGGGTGAGAACTTGTGAAGGTTAAAGTGTGATATGCAACACCCCGTAACACTGCAACCTATTCGAAAATACGCGTAACGGCAGAGCCAATTACGCACCACCGACGACCCCGTACGACCCGGTAACATTGCGATAATCTGTTACAGGTTGGCAGAGTTGGTCAGCAAACAGTATAGAATATATTTCATATAAATTTGGTCGTAAATAAATACAGAACGATTAAACTATATGCTGCCTGCAAGAGTGGGAGATATGGTTCCTGCAAGAGTGGGAGATATGCTGCCTGCAAGAGTGGGAGATATGGTTCCTGCAAGAGTGGACGATATGGTTCCTGCAAGAGTGGGAGATATGCTGCCTGCAAGAGTGGGAGATATGCTGCCTGCAAGAGTGGGAGATATGGTTCCTGCAAGAGTGGGAGATATGCTGCCTGCAAGAGTGGGAGATATGCTGCCTGCAAGAGTGGGAGATATGGTTCCTGCAAGAGTGGGAGATATGCTGCCTGCAAGAGTGGGAGATATGCTGCCTGCAAGAGTGGGAGATATGCTGCCTGCAAGAGTGGGAGATATGCTGCCTGCAAGAGTGGGAGATATGGTTCCTGCAAGAGTGGGAGATATGCTGCCTGCAAGAGTGGGAGATATGCTGCCTGCAAGAGTGGGAGATATGCTTCCTGCAAGAGTGGACGATATGCTTACCAGAGTTGCTGGTTTGTCATTGGCTCTTTTGGCGCTGTTTCTAAAGAGTCGTTTGATATTGAGATCCAATTTCCCAGTTGCCAGTCAGATTCAAGTGTAGCTTGCCGTCAGGCTTGGCTCCCACAGCGTCGTCCCCACTCCCACAGTCAAGACGGGCGGCTCCCCCCCCCCACTCCCCCAACTCCCACAGTCAAGACAGGTAGCTCCCACCCCCCGCAACTCCCACAGTCAAGACGGGCAGCTCCCCCACTCCCACAGTCAAGACGGGCAGCTCCCCCCCCACTCCCCCAACTCCCACAGTCAAGACGGGCAGCGCCCCCACTCCCACAGTCAAGACGGGTAGCTCCCCCACTCCCACAGTCAAGACGGGCAGCTCCCACCTCCCCCAACTCCCACAGTCAAGACGAGCAGCTCCCCAACTCCCACAGTCAAGACAGGCAGTCCCCCCAACTCCCACAGTCAAGACAGGCAGCCCCCCCAACTCCCACAGTCAAGACGAGCAGCCCCCCCAACTCCCACAGTCAAGACGAGCAGCCCCCCCAACTCCCACAGTCAAGACAGGCAGCCCCCCCAACTCCCACAGTCAAGACGGGCAGCTCCCACCTCCCCCAACTCCCACAGTCAAGACGAGCAGCTCCCCAACTCCCACAGTCAAGACGGGCAGCCCCCCAACTCCCACAGTCAAGACGGGCAGCTCCCACCTCCCCCAACTCCCACAGTCAAGACGAGCAGCTCCCCAACTCCCACAGTCAAGACGGGCAGCCCCCCAACTCCCACAGTCAAGACGAGCAGCTCCCCAACTCCCACAGTCAAGACGGGCAGCCCCCCAACTCCCACAGTCAAGACGGGCAGCCCCCCAACTCTCACAGTCAAGACGGGCAGCCCCCCAACTCCCACAGTCAAGACGGGCAGCCCCCCAACTCCCACAGTCAAGACGGGCAGCCCCCCAACTCCCACAGTCAATACGGGCAGCTCCCACCTCCCCCAACTCCCACAGTCAAGACAGGCAGCTCCCACCTCCCCCAACTCCCACAGTCAAGACAGGCAGCTCCCCCACTCCCACAGTCAAGACGGGTAGCTCCCCCAACTCCCACAGTCAAGACAGGCAGCTCCCCCACTCCCACAGTCAAGACGGGCAGCTCCCCCACTCCCACAGTCAAGACGGGCAGCTCCCACCTCCCCCAACTCCCACAGTCAAGACGAGCAGCCCCCCAACTCCCACAGTCAAGACGGGCAGCTCCCCCACTCCCACAGTCAAGACAGGCAGCTCCCACCTCCCCCACTCCCACAGTCAAGACGGGCAGCCCCCCCACTCCCACAGTCAAGACAGGCAGCTCCCACCTCCCCCACTCCCACAGTCAAGACGAGCAGCCCCCCAACTCCCACAGTCAAGACAGGCAGCTCCCACCTCCCCCAACTCCCACAGTCAAGACAGGCAGCTCCCACCTCCCCCAACTCCCACAGTCAAGACAGGCAGCTCCCACCTCCCCCAACTCCCACAGTCAAGACAGGCAGCTCCCACCTCCCCCAACTCCCACAGTCAAGACAGGCAGCTCCCACCTCCCCCAACTCCCACAGTCAAGACAGGCAGCTCCCACCTCCCCCAACTCCCACAGTCAAGACGAGCAGCCCCCCAACTCCCACAGTCAAGACGGGCAGCTCCCCAACTCCCACAGTCAAGACAGGCAGCCCCACAATCCACAACAAATTCAATCCCGGGCAGCCTTTGAGAGGTGATAGCCAGTCAGCTCCGGCAGCTGGCTCTTGCCTTGTTGCTTTGAGCTACGATAGAAGGCAGACGAGGGGGAGAAGGAGAGGAGAGGGAAGCAAGAAGCCGATAGAGAAGCAGGGAGATGAAGGGAGTAGAGGAAGGCAGAAGAATGGAGAGGGGAAAGAGAGAGAGTCATCCACCCATGCCGCGTCTTTGACCTAATATAACGTGAAGTATGAACAACTATGCACAGAGGTGGTAAATATACAGGAGTGTGTGTGTGTGTGTGTGTGTGTGTGTGTGTGTGTGTGTGTGTGTGTGTGTGTGTGTGTGTGTGTGTGTGTGTGTGTGTGTGTATGTGTGTGTTGCCAGCGACGTGATGTGTGTTTTGTTTGGTACCTACACATGTTTGTGCTCCCACACACGTGTGTGTGTGTGTGTGTGTGTGTGTAGGGGGTGGGGGAGAAGTCACCTCAGTTTCCAGTTTCCACCTGTGGCTTACCTGTGGCTCACCTGGGGGTGTTTCAGGCTCCACCTGTCCCATCGTGGACGACATTTGTTCCAGCCCTGATGTCTCCGATACATCTGAGATCTCCAGAGCATTGTTTGCGTTCTGTCACGAGAGAGAGAGAGAGAGAGAGAGATGAGAGAGAGAGACAGAGACAGACAGAGACAGACAGAGACAGACACACGGACGGCCGTATGATCCGGCTAGGCTGCCGGTTAATAGCATCTGGCAACCTATGACACAGTGTACAGAAGAAATGCTCTAAGAGAACCGGCGGGCTTGTTAAAGGAGTGATGGATGGCCTGGCCGGGTGCCAAGTGCTGTTAATGGACGCTATATGCCTAACCCGGCCGCTCTCCGCGGCTAATTTACAATTTGATCAATTAGCGGTAAGTTATTATTTGTGCTCATCAAGACCCCGTGAGCGCCTAGCCGCTTTACGTATTCAACGAGGGCCGTGTAGGTATTACCCTTTCCGGCGCTGGCTTCTACGACACGGTCATTGTAGCAAAGTTACCGCAGGAAATGTCGGATTTTTGCATGGATGAAGAGAGAGAGGAAGAGGAAAGAGGGGCCGGAGGTCACTAATGATGACGTGGGGACAGTTAACGAGGGCTGCAATTATTGGTTCGTCCTCGGCTGAACTGGAGTTTTTGTGGGGCTCTTTAAGAGTCACGTAATTGAATTGATCTTACAGCCTAGGAGCTACATCATCCTCCCTCTTCCTCCTCCTCCTTCCACGGATACATATTCCCTATAGGTTTTTCGCTCTTCACCTTGCCTAGCTCTTTACCCCCACACCCGCAGAGAGCTTCAAACAGAGAGCTTCCCCTTCCCCACAGAGAGCTTCCCCCCCCACACCCACGGGAATCAACCCCCGCCCCCCCCCTCTTCCCAACACCTTTGAAACTTTGATCCATCGCTACCATAGCAATACAATTTACCATGTTATTTTGTATTAACATTATATGAAAATTCCAGAACACCGTGAAGCACATGACAACGACATTAAAAGTTTATCTAAAGATCAGATGACGTAAAAGACACACACACACACACACACACACACACACACACACACACACACACACACACACACACACACACATCCTGGTCTGTAATAGCGAAACTTATCAATTCTGAGCGTAAATTTGTTCTCGACAGAACGAGGACAAAATCGGATGAATATGCATTGAAAATAGTTGCAACTAACAGTGACAAATTGCGTGAGGCAGCAGGCGAGGTGAGTGACAGCTGGGGGGGGGGGGGGGCACTGAGTGGGGGGCGAGGACCCCCCTTCTTCTCCTCTTTCCCCCCAACCCTTTTCTCACTATCTCCTGTTAGCTGGGGGCGAGATAGAAGAGCGAGACTCCCACTTTTTCTCTCTCACCATCATTATATCTTGACAGCTATGGTGGATAAAGGAGGGATAAAGTCCCCTTTCTCTCTCTCTCTCTCTCTCTCTCTCTCTCTCTCTCTCTCTCTCTCTCTCTCTCTCTCTCTCTCTCTCTCTCTCTCTCTCTCTCTCTCTCTCTCTCTCTATTTTCTCAAAATTATGAGTTGACTTATATGCAGAACTACGTTTAAAGCTTTTTAGCCGTCTAAGAATATACAATCTGTGCATCCTTGTTCTTCAAGGTGTATTGGAGTCGCCTTGTGGTATAACTAGTAGGTTTATTTGGAACAATTTTCCTTTCTTAAAGCCGCGTTGATGCCTGTTTACCAATCTAATTTTCGTATTGTCTTTCTGCCTCTCTTCTCATCCTGGCATATTCATTCCTGGCATTCTGGTATCTTTTTCTGCTCTCCAGTGTCCTGTTATTCCTATAGTTTCTCCATGCCCTTTTACTTTGCTGCTTAGCTAGCCCACATCTCTGATTAAACCATGGGTTTCTCATTTTCATTTCTCTGTTTTCTTTTTGGACTGGGACAAACTTGTTTGCTGCGTCCTTGCACTTCTGTGTGATGTAATCCATCATATCTTGGGCCGTCTTTCCCCTGAGCTCTGTTTCCCATGCTATATCTGTTAGGAATTTTCTTATGTGTGTGTGTGTGTGTGTGTGTGTGTGTGTGTGTGTGTGTGTGTGTGTGTATGCGCGCGTGTGTGTGCATTTGAGTTTAATCACATGAAGGTGTTCGATACTGCGCTGACTAAGAATTGGTGTCCCTTTCGAAATAAATTGCTATTGATCTGTCGGTTGCTCTTAAATTGCTATTCTTTTTGTCTTATTTTTTCCATAGGATTTCGCTAGCCAAAAGACAGGGTTTTAAGAAAAATGTTTTCCTTCTTAAAAAAGTGTTTTAAGAAATAAGTTATACTAAAGTGCCGTAACAAAACGTGCCGTGAGAAAGCGTTGAAAGGGGGTGTTGGGTACAGAAAGTGTCCATCAAAGCTGGGATAGAGAAAGTGTCAGGGAAGTGTTGTGTGTCTCTACGGACCAGATGATAGGTTCTAAAGTGTACCTTGCGTGGGGGCCACTTTTCTGTGTCATTTAACATTAAACAGGAATCCGGTCTCTCTCTCTCTCTCTCTCTCTCTCTCTCTCTCTCTCTCTCTCTCTCTCTCTCTCTCTCTCTCTCTCTCTCTCTCTCTCTCTCTCTCTCTCTCTCTCTTTCTCTCTCTCTATCTCTCTCACACACACACTGGGGACACAGGTGGAAACTGAGTGCCCAAATGAGCCACAGAGATATTAGAAAGAACTTTTTTAGTGTCAGAGTGGTTGACAAATGGAATGCATTAGGAAGTGATGTGATGGAGGCTGACTCCATACACAGTTTCAAGTGTGTATGATAGAACCCAATAGGCTCAAGAACCTGTACACCTGTTAATTGACGGTTGAGAGGCGGGACCAAAGAGCTAGAGCTCAACCCCCGCAAGCACAACTAGGTGAGTACACACACACACACACACACACACACACACACACACACACACACACACACACACACACACACACACACACACACACACACACACACACACACACACACACGTACGTGCATATATTTAAGGATAATAGAGGAGAAAGAGAGAGAGAGGGGGAGATAAACTCATGTCAAAGCCAGTGATGAGGGGACACAGGGACGCGCTCTTCACCACCCAGCAAAAAGACGAGGGGAACACCGGTGGGAATGAGCTCCAAGCTGAGGCACTGCACACAAGCACCAGCCCGTTCTCTTGCCACTACGTAAGCGGTATTCAAGCAGCGGTCACTAACAAGGACGCACGGGACCTGTTAATCTCAATGCGTCCAGTAAGCGCACGAGGTCACGCACTAGTAGCACAAGCATATTCGCGTGAGTGAGAGGCGTGGCGGCAGGCGTATAAACATCTAGAGACAAATTGCCGTATAGAGGAACGCAACGGCAGTTAGATACGCACGCACGCATGTACACACGGTCAGTAAATGCAAGAGACAAGAGCGCAAACACTGCACCCGCAATGCACTCGCATGCACATGAACGCACGTGCGTGGACAAGTGCATATACTCACACAACGGAAAAAAATACGTTCACACACACACACACACACACACACACACACACACACACACACACACACACACACACACACACACACACACACACACACACACACACGCACGCCTTCTGGTAATTAGCCCTCACTGAAGACTTGATGGCGTATGGCACACAGTCACAATACCGAGGGTCAGTTAACCGGCTCATCGTGACTGGTCGCGTGCCCTTGATTAAAAAGCAGCTATCAATCCGCCAAACTTTTATTATTGGAGAAAATTAAACTGGATTTTAATCAAGCTGACGGCGTTCCAATAAATGCGGTCCGATACAATTATCCGATTGACATTCATAACAGGTTTTGCGAGTAGATGTTTCGATATTTGCATATTACGTGCATAATGAAAAGTATACCGATGTTGAAGCCTGATAGCGCGATGTTGAAGCCTGATAGCGCGATGTTGTAAGGTGATAGCGCGATGTTGAAGCCTGATAGCGCGATGTTGAAGCCTGATAGCGCGATGTTGAAGCCTGATAGCGCGATGTTGTAAGCTGATAGCGCGATGTTGCAAGCTGATAACGCGATGTTGAAGCCTGATAGCGCGATGCTGAAGCCTGATAGCGCGATGTTGAAGCCTGATAGCGCGATGTTGTAAGCTGATAGCGCGATGTTGAAGCCTGGTAGCGCGATGTTGAATCCTGATAGCGCGATGTTGAAGCCTGGTAGCGCGATGTTGTAAGCTGATAGCGCGATGTTGAAGCCTGATAGCGCGATGTTGAAGCCTGATAGCGCGATGTTGAAGCCTGATAGCGCGATGTTGTAAGCTGATAGCGCGATGTTGCAAGCTGATAACGCGATGTTGAAGCCTGATAGCGCGATGCTGAAGCCTGATAGCGCGATGTTGAAGCCTGGTAGCGCAATCTTGAGGCCGGAATGCGTGAGGTTATAGCGTAATCGTGTTATGAGGCTTCAGTTCAGGGGTTCGGTTCTCGCTATGGCTGTAAGAACACAGGTTTCGAGTGGTCTTAAGGGTTCAGGGCGTCGTGGTTTGGCGTTCAGATGAGAGAGAATAAGAGAATTCCAAAATATTGTCCATGGACAGGTGTTGAGAGTGAAAGCCTTCTGAAGTTGGGGGTCTTCGGTCGCATCGAAGTATCCTTACTTGCGAATCCAGTATCCAGTTCGCGTGAAGCGAAGCAGAGTGCTATACCACTGTACCATGCTCTTAAAGACTCTTAAGAGTTCTTAAAGACACTCCCATGCTACAAAAGCATGGGAGAGTCTTTAAGAACTCACAAATGAACCTTATGAAATGTACAATACTCGGCTTTGCATCACGTCAATTGAGGGTCTAGGCCCATCATAGGCGTTCGCAACTTTCAAGTATTTGAAGTGAGACCTGTGTGCTATTCAGGTTTATTATTTGATATATGTTGTACCTAATAGCCAGAACGCACTACTTGGCCTACTATGCAAGGCCCAATTTGTCTAATAAGCAGAGTTTTCTTGAAGTTATATTTGTTTTCTTTGTTTTTTCTTACGAAATGATAAAGCTTTGTGTGTGTGTGTAGCCGTGGTGAGAGACGGAACTTGGGGTTATCCATCCAACTCTAACCAGACTCGACAAAGCTTAACCTAACTGAATCGAGTGTTTGGGTAATATAACGAATTAAACACACACCTTCTCTCCACACTGCCGCCAGAAAGACGCCAGGATTTGCAACAGGACGGAATAATACGGGATATTTTTAGCTGTAAGGTTGCCTCAAAATTTCTCTAACGCATAAAAAAAAAACTCTCAACAGATGCAAATTCAGTGTGTGAAAATGGAATTCCCGGAGCGACATTCCCACGCTCCAGCGTCACACCTTCTCTTATTATATCGTGTTCACTTATATTTCCTTTGTCCTATATATATATATATATATATATATATATATATATATATATATATATATATATATATATATATATATATATATATATATATATAATATATATATGTTGTACTAGTAGCCAGAATGCAGTACTCGGCCTACTATGCAAGGCCCGAAGTATTATTGACCCATACTAGGGAAGCTCTTGCTTGTGTAACTGGCCCAGACTCGCTCATATATATGACTGACCTACTCGGGGCTTCGGATACGAAGCACCGGCCAGACCTGTAGGTAAGATGTGAGCTTAATCTCGCCTGCTTCTGACGCGGCGTATCGTAATTGCTTGCATTAAAGAGCTTAGTGAAACTGAGCTCTCTAGACACTCAAAGCACTGATCAAAGAAGAGTCGCTCGTCAAAAATGCTAAAATCGGGTCTTCTCGTATGCATAATTTAGACCCCTATTACGGCTCGATATGAATACAAGATATTTTGTAGTGGGGCGCAATGGCTGGGCCTTCCCCCTGCAGGCCAGCAGGCTGGGCCTTCCCCTTGCAGGTCAGCAGGCTGGGCCTTCCCCTTGCAGGTCAGCAGGCTGGGCCTTTTCCCCTTGCAGGCCAGCAGGCTGGGCCTTTTCCCCTTGCAGGCCAGCAGGCTGGGCCTTCCCCTTGCAGGTCAGCAGGCTGGGCCTTTTCCCCTTGCAGGTCAGCAGGCTGGGCCTTCCCCCTGCAGGCCAGCAGGCTGGGCCTTTTCCCCTTGCAGACCAGCAGGCTGGGCCTTCCCCCTGCAGGCCAGCAGGCTGGGCCTTTTCCCCTTGCAGGCCAGCAGGCTGGGCCTTCCCCTTGCAGGCCAGCAGGCTGGGCCTTCCCCTTGCAGGCCAGCAGGCTGGGCCTTTTCCCCTTGCAGGCCAGCAGGCGGGGCTGGGAGACAGAACTCGTGAGTAAATATGAAGCAGCTGTGAGATATTCTCCTGACGACTCCAGCAAAATTCTCGCTCTTCATCTGACCCGCAAAATAAAGTGGGGGAAGAAGCATTTAAAAAAAAATTGCAAAAGAAGTTAATTGTCGACTTACGGGTCAAGGGGTCGAGGTGGGATTTTTTTTTTGTGGTGTCAAGACATTCACGGTGTGGTCTGTGTTCCTGGTGTTCCTGGCAGTGGTGTTGTTGCTGGTATTTTGCACGAGCTGGTGGAAATTTGTGCGCTGACTGAAATGCGAATCTCATTTTATTTTACAATGTGATTTTATTTTGACGTGTGTGTAATTCCCATTCTCCGGATTACCAGATGCAATAATATGCAAATCGTCAATCGAGTACTTTCACATAAATAGCTTTATGATGTCCAGTTAGTGTATGACAGCTGATGGTGGGGTCTGTCAGTCAGTGGCATTGTGTGGGGCCCTAAGTGCCCATCAGCGGGGGTCCTGTTTGACCCTATGTGTGTGTGGCCCTGTACGGCACTTTGTGGCTCTGTTGTGCCTCTCTAGTCGGTAGATATGTGTGTTGTTGTGGGGATCTGGCCCGTGGGACGGGGATCTGGCCCGAGGGACGGGGATCTGGCCCGTGGGACGGGGATCTGGCCCGTGGGACGGGGATCTGGCCCGTGGGACGGGGATCTGGCCCGAGGGACGGGGATCTGGCCCGTGGGACGGGGATCTGGCCCCTGGGACGGGGATCTGGCCCCTGGGACGGGGATCTGGCCCCTGGGACGGGGATCTGGCCCCTGGGACGGGGATCTGGCCCGTGGGACGGGGATCTGGCCCGCGAGACACCGTGCTGTGGCCTCGAGAGGACAAGTCATGCTTCAGCTGTAAGCTGTCCCAGGGTCAGCTTCAAGCCGCTTCCGCCGCCCTCTGCTTCCTCTATCTGCTTTCTCCTGCTGCCCTCCCTCCTGCTGCCCACCCTCCTGCTGCCGATCATTTCACACCTCCTTGTCTTCATGCACCTGATCCTGAGTAAGTTGCTGCTACCGCTTCTCTTCCGTCGCCTCTTCATCCTTCGGAAGGTTTTTATCGCCCTCTTCTTCCGTTTCTTTCTCCCATTGCTTCCTCCCTCTTCCTCCTTTTCTACACTACTGTCTTCCTTTTTAATTTTTGTATTGTCTTCTTTATTTCTACTATTTTCTAATTCCTCCTTTTCTCTTTCTCTGCCTATTCATTGTTTCTTTCTCCTCTTCTCTCCCACGTCCCTCTTCCTTCTCCTTCCCTTCTCCTCCTTCCCACTCCAGAGAACGCCGCCTCCTTCAACTTCTCCGTCCAGGATTTAATTTTGACCCAAAGTGGTGCTTTTCGAACTTATCAATCCCCTGAGACTGGTGTAATTCTGAGGAGTCTGGCTAAGTCCTGGGCATGTTTCTCACCTTGGTTAGACCACCTGTGAGAGGTCTGGCAGGTTTCACACCTTGGTTAGAGCACCTGTGAGAGATCTGGCAGGTTTCACACCTTGGTTAGACCACCTGTGAGAGGTCTGGCAGGTTTCACATCTTGGTTAGACCACCTGTGAGAGGTCTGGCAGGTTTCACACCTTGGTTAGACCACCTGTGAGAGATCTGGCAGGTTTCACACCTTGGTTAGACCACCTGTGAGAGGTCTGGCAGGTTTCACACCTTGGCTAGACCACCTGTGAGAGGTCTGGCAGGTTTCACACCTTGGTTAGACCACCTGTGAGAGGTCTGGCAGGTTTCACACCTTGGTTAGACCACCTGTGAGAGATCTGGCAGGTTTCACACCTTGGTTAGACCACCTGTGAGAGATCTGGCAGGTTTCTCACCTTGGTTAGACCACCTGTGAGAGATCTGGCAGGTTTCACACCTTGGTCTGGCAAAGTTATGGGTATGTTTCTCACCTTTATTATTAATTGTTATCAGTGTCTTGCAATGCAAGCAAGAGGTTTGCATTGCCTCTTGTATAAATATATGTATATATAATACACATATATATATATATATATATATATATATATATATATATATATATATATATATATTTATTGTCACTCCAGGGAAACTTACAAGTTCTTCTTCAATTAACATTAAACTAAAAAAAATACAATCCAAAATATTGTAACGCTTTGAGAAGTAAAAATGCAATTACGCCACGAGAACTAGAATACAATGAGATTTTTTTTAGGAGAATATCTATAGATATTCACATCAGCCTCCAATAATGCGACTACGCTTATGAACAATTTCGGCAGAAGTGCAAAAAAATTGAACTGTTGAACCCCCCCCCCCCAAATGTTCACCTTTGAGGGGGGGGGGTGAGTAAGGTCGTTGATGTTAACTCTTTACTTAGATGCTCAATATTAGTTATGAGAATGTGGAAAAGGGGATGGAACAGGTTACCAGCGACTCTTATGGCAGCTTACAAGGCTCGGTATCTGATGCTTTCCTGCAAGCACAAATGGGCGAAAACATATAAACACACACACACACACACACACACACACACACACACACACACACACACACACACACACACACACACACACAGGAATAGGCTCCGGAACCTGTACACCTGTTGATTGACGGTTGAGAGACGGGACCAAAGAGCTAAAGCTCAACCCCCGCAAGCACAACTAGGTGAGTACAACTAGGTGAGTACACACACACACCTGAGGTCAACACCCGAGGTCAACACCTTTACGAAGCTCGGCGGTATTCTATTTTAAGGCTAAATGAACACCGGAAATATTACATTCATGAAAACTAGACATTCGGAGGTTTCGGTTGGGCAAGACTGCTGCGGCTTGCCAACACTAACAGGCTGGTGTGTGTGTGTGTGTGTGTGGCGTGTGAGAGGCGTGTGGTTTACACTATATACACCTGGGCTCTCGGCGCCCACAATGGGTGTACTCCGGCACGGTGCGCCCATTGCGAGAGCGGTTGGGCCCTACTCATTATGCATGGGTTTTTTGGGTTTAGTGTTGAGTGAACGCGTGTGTCCGGCCCGCGCCCCCCCCCCCCCACCACCACCTCCTCCTCCGCCTGCGACAACGGAATTAATTCAAGACTAATTAGCTAAATCTTTTATACAGGCGAGGGTGAAAATGTTATTTGGAAAATAAACAATGAGTAAGAAGTGCTTGAGGAGGAGGAGGACGGAGAGGGGTGAGGTGGGTTGCGGGGGTTGGTAAGCCACAGTGGTGCGGGGGTTGGTAAGCCACAGTGGTGTTAAAGTTGAGCTGTGGTTATCCTGTATAGCGCCCCCCACCCCTCACCACCCCCTCAACCACCCCACCACCTGATGCCTCCCCCTCTACCACCACCACCACAACCACCACCACCTTCCCCGTCACCCGCGACACAGCCATCTTCTTCAGAATTTATTTCCCTTCCTATTTTTGTATCGTCTGAAAGTTAGGTAATGTGGCTGTTCAATCCTATGTGTTCATCGCTTATATACACGGCAGACAAGAGGTCCCAGGATGGGTTCATGGGCACTCGATTCATCCAACTCTGGATGACCTGGTACAACGACCTGGTACAATGATCTGGTGCAATGACCTGGTACAATGATCTGGTGCAATGACCTGGTACAATGATCTGGTACAATGATCTGGTACAATGATCTGGTATAATGACCTGGAACAATGACCCTCTGCCTCTATAGCAGGAGTTCTTGAGTCACAGTATAAGAAACTTTTGCTGAAGAGGAAGTAAATAATGTCTCAATCTTTTCCACTATCAGTGTACAGATCTACTTGAAAAGTATGAGGATTTTATTTAGGCATATGAGGCTCTTAGTGATGTGGATACTTTATTAATGAATACTTTATTTGTGTTTCTTAAGATGGATGAGAATGGATTCAGACAATTTTGACACAATAAATGCTAAACTAATTGGCCGAAAGTTCGATGCAAGTGGTTTATTTTCCTAAAAAAAGAGGCAGCATATTTGCAGCTCACCAGGACGCTAGTATAATCTGCTTGAGTCTAATGATTTGTTAAATATGCAAGATAAGGGGGGTCACTTAGCTCATCCTTACATTCTTCAAGCACCCTGGCGAATACTTCGTCTGGTCTTGGAATTTGTATATTTTGAGATATATACAAGAGTTGTTACATTCTTGTAGAGCCACTAGTACGCGTAGCGTTTCGGGCAAGTCCTTAATCCTATGGTCCCTGGAATACGATCCCCTGCCGCGAAGAATCGTTTTTTCATCCAAGTACACATTTTACTGTTGCGTTAAACAGAGGCTACAGTTAAGGAATTGCGCCCAGTAAATCCTCCCCGGCCAGGATACGAACCCATGACATAGCGCTCGCGGAACGCCAGGCGAGTGTCTTACCACTACACCTTGTTTAATAACTTCCTTTCTGTTAAACACGAAACTTTCCAGCTTGTTCCCTTAACAGCCCACTTGACCTATCCATAGAAAAGGTCAGTATTGCGGTGCTTTAATCGATTGTTACTAATACGTTGTTTTTTTAACGGATTGGTCGAAGCCGCGAGAAATGCGATGTAGTGTGTGAGAGGCCAGATTGTGGCACTTGACCTCTGACCTAACTTATATATATATATATATATATATATATATATATATATATATATATATATATATATATATATATATATATATATATATATATATGAGAGTGTCAGACCACGGAGGAACATTGAAACATGAATTTCCTTAAGTACTTTCGTATATTAACTCCTTCTGAAGATGTATTAATATACGAAAGTACTTAAGGAAATTCCTGTTTCAATTTTCCTCCGTGGTCTGACACTGTCACATTTTTAATCACGTGTTTATTTTCGTGATACACACACACACACACACACACACACACACACACACACACACACACACACACACACACACACACACACACACACACACGTAATGAAATGTTCACACGTAATAATAACAGAACGAGGGGACATGGGTGGAAACTGGAAACTCAGATGAGTCACAGAGATGTTAGGAAGTTTTCTTTTAGCGTGAGAGTAGTAGAAAAATGGAATGCACTTGGGGAACAGGTTGTGGAAGCAAATACTATTCATACTTTTAAAACTAGGTATGATAGGGAAATGGGACAGGAGTCATTGCTGTAAACAACCGATAGCTAGAAAGGCGGGATCCAAGAGTCAATGCTCGATCCTGCAAGCACATATAAGTGAGTACATATAGGTGAGTACACACACACACACACACACACACACACACACACACACATATATATATATATATATATATATATATATATATATATATATATATATATATATATATATATATATATATATATATATATATATATATATATATATATATAATATGACTTCCTGCTCAAGAGACTCGTAAGTGCTGGTGGGAATGAAATACTTGAAGGATAAATTCCACCAATTCTTCGTTGTTATATTCTGGGACTAAGAATTGAAGTAAGGGGCGTGATGCAGGTCTCTGGAGGGTCGAGGTGCAGTATTTTTAACAGATTGGTCGCAAACGCCTCCCATCCCCCTGACATCAGAGTTCGGGACGAGCTTGCGGGGAAGTGTGGAGGGGGGGGGGGAAGGTGGGTGTTAGAGGAATTGGAATAAGTGGTATGAATTAAGTGTTCAGTAAAAAGTGTATAGTGTTTGTATTTTAAGTTTGGATGTGAAGTGGTTTAAAGTGTTCTTTTTTTATGATTCATTCTTTGATTCATTTTCATTACATTTTTTTCTCATTTTCTTTACATATTGCTATTAGAGTGAACGCTATTCTAGTTCTTATCACTATTTTATCCACTATTATCCCCCCCCCCGTCCTCGCAATCCGGCCACCCATCCATCCAAACACTTATACAAAATCCATCCACCAACTCGCACACAAATCCAAAGACCAAATCAACCCCCTCCCACCCTCCCACCGGCCCAAATCAACACCCTCCCACCGGTCCAAATCAACCAACCGGCCCAAATCAACACCCACCTACCCTCCCACCGGCCCAAATAAACCCCCACCCACCCTCCCACCGGCCCAAATCAACACCCACCCACCCTCCCACAGGCCCAAATCAACACCCTCCCACCGCCCCAAATCAACCCCCACCCACCCTCCGACCGGCCCAAATGAACGCCCACACGCCCATTCCTGGACCCCCATATGTAACTGTTGTGTTTTGTGGTGTTGCAGAAGACGGTGGGCGTGGGCGTGCCGTGTGTGAGGTCCGGCAGCATGACGGACTCCGATGTCTTCAGCAGAGGACGAGGCTGTTCGCGCCGCTGGTGCGTGTGTCTGGTGCTCGCCGTGCTCTTCGTGTCCCTGGGCGCCGCCGCCGGCATCTACTTCGCCTGTGAGTATCATCTACGTCGCTTCCATGTCCCCCCCGCCCCGTGCGTCAACTGTGTCAGGGGGAAGCCATCACGGGCTCGCCATAGCCCGTGCTGCTTGGGAATTTTTTTTTGTTCCGAGTAGCTGTATCTAAAATAATTTCCTCCATGTCCTGCCCGAGCTTTATATTCTCCTCTAAACATTCTTGTTTACATTTTGTACTTCTTGGTTTTTAGGTTCAAAGAAATTTATGTTTTTTGGAGGGGTAGGACTTAACAGTTTGGGAATATTTGTGGCATACCTCATCATTGTTTGAATCCCCATAATGTCTCAATTATTAACGCTAGATTTTCTTAATGCAAAAAAATATGTTATTTAGGTTTTAAAATGGTGTACTGTTGGCCAGCGTCGCACATGCCGGTGATGTTGCCTTGTTTATGTGTGGTGCTGATGTTGTCCTGGGGGTTACCTGCCTCTGAAACCATGTTTGTCTCGCAGAGCGGTGAATCTAAGACAAAATATATATGTTTTGAAGCAAAATGAGCAAAGACCTTCCTCCGCCATTCCCTCTTCCATCTATCCCATCTCAAATCCTTATCCTGACCCCCTTCCAAGTGTTATATAGTCGTAATGGCTTGGCGCTTCTCCCCCCCCCCCTGATAGTTCCCTTCCTTTCCCCTCCTTCCTCCTCCTCCCTCCTCCTCCTCCTCCTCCTCCTCCTCCTCCTTTCTCCTCCTTTCTCCTCCTTTCTCCTCCTCCTCCTCCTTTCTCCTCCTTTCTCCTCCTCCTTTCTCCTCCTCCTTTCTCCTCCTCCTCCTTTCTCCTCCTCCTCCTCCTCCTTTCTCCTCCTCCTTTCTCCTCCTTCTCCTCCTCCTCCTCCTCCTCCTCCTCCTCCTCCTCCTCCTCCTTTCTCCTCACGAACCCTGAAACAAATCCGAATAATTATTTGTAATCTGGGAGCATTTTAAGCGCGCGGGCCGTGAGTTGTGGCAGTAATGACGCCGATTAATCACGTATTCCAGCCGTTGTTAAAGGCCTTCCTGCGGCACAATGTCGACGGCAGCACACGCAGGCTGACGCAGACACAGGAGCTGACGCAGACACAAGGGCTGACGCAGGCACAGGGGTCTGACGCAGACACCATCCTTGTTTAAATATGACGTCGCATGAGCTTCCATTACAGTGTGATGTCGTATGGTCAGTAATTTTTTGAGAGCCCGGCTAGCTGGCCACACTGTCAGTACTAATAATAGTGTAGAGGGGGCATCAGGCAGCCGATATCAGCTTCACCTCGCTATCACGCCCCTGACATGGTAGTGAAGGCTCGTGCAGGGACTCGCTCGAGTACAGTAGTGGTGGGAGAGAGGGAGAGATAAGCCACCAGGGACCTAACATAAAAGATCTTGAATTGAAGTGCTTGATAATCATCTCCATTATATCACTTCCGAAGGGGGCAGCGGCCAAAGAGATAGAAGAAGGTATATTTCGTGTCACTATACGAGAAAGGGAACAAGTACCAACCCGTCAAGTACAGATCATTGTCCTTGGCCAGGTTACAATGCAAAGTACTGGAGGGAAAAATAATAATGAAATAAATAATGAAACTACTTTTTTTTTCTTTATTTGGATGAAACGACTTGGGAAGTTTTCATGCTTGTAAACTGTTTAAGTTAATAAATGTAACCAAAGCCATCAAAGATTGAGGAAAGATGTACACGTTCGTAAGTACTTGCGTAACTGCTTTGTGAATCTGGCCCCAGGTACTGTAGGCTAGACTGGCTTGGCTGAGACACATCTGACATGATTGAGAAATGCATCTTCAGAACGATGAGGAAATCGTCACCAGGCACCTGGGTACCTGGGTGTTAGTCAGCTGTCACGGGCTGCTTCCTGGGGGTGGAGGCCTGGTCGAAGACCGGGCCGCGGGGACACTAAAAGCCCCGAAATCATCTCAAGATAACCTCAAGATAACCGGAGGCAGCGGCGCCTCCTTCCACGAATTCCCATTTCCCAACCAACGGATGTTCCAAGGCGTTCTGGATATTATAAATACTGTTAAGGGATACTGCGGAGGATTTTGCCATTAGAGAGGAGGAGGTGATGGGGAGGGGTGTAGAGGGGAAGGGGGAAGTGAGGAGGGAAAGAAGAGTGAAGTGTAGTGATGGGGAGGGTGAAGGTTTCTTTTGGCGGATAGGCTATAGTGCAAGGATAGGAGCAGTAAAATAGGTACCTGGGAGTTAGTCAGCTGTCACGGGTTGCTTCCTGGTGGGTGGAGGCCTGGTCGAAAACCGGGCCGCGGGGACACTAAAGCCCCGAAATCATAACCTCAAGAAGATGGTGTTGATCCTATAGCACAATATTGTTTTTGGTCCGTGGGTTGTATTCAAGGTCTCATATAACGGAAAAAATTAGGTTCTCACTTCCCTGATATATTTCAGAATGTTCTAAAATTTCGTCTGCGAAACCTTCTTTGAGCCTCGCAACTATTCCAAAGGTTTATGGCTCTGGAGGTGACTGTGGAATATTCCAGACACCCGCGAGACTCCGGGAAATCGCTTTATTCCAGAATGTTCTGGATATCGGAGCTAATCAGATTGTAAATCCTACGAGTAATTGAACTAATCAAAGGCGCTTGTAGTCCCAGGTTTAGGAGAAGAGGAGTCCGCGATGCCTCCCAGACAAGGACCTGAACCTATCTCTTTATTGGGTCCTCTCTCTCTCTCTCTCTCTCTCTCTCTCTCTCTCTCTCTCTCTCTCTCTCTCTCTCTCTCTCTCTCTCTCTCTCTCTCTCTCTCTCTCTCTCTCTCTCTCTCTCTCTTTCTGTCTCTCTCTCTTTAAACTAAGTCTAGGGCTCATTAGGGCTGTCAGTTGAAGTAAGTGGTGAAACTGCAAGCAAGAGCTGTTATCCAACCTCAGCTAATCTGAATCTGACCCTTAGTTTATTTTTAGGAATGATCTTAAATCTAAGTAACAATCTTATAAGGAACAGAATGAGCCCTTTTTACGGATACATCGAGAGAGACCTATCAGGAGAAAGCGCCAAGTCATTACGACTATGTAGCCCTTGGAAGGGATCAGGATAAGGATTTGGGATGCATCGAGCTTTTTATGGATACATAGAGTTGTGTATATATCCCACTTCTCGGCGAGTATACATTGGAAGCATACTTTAGTCCTGATGTATAAAGTATTCATGGTGATTAGTCAGTAAGCTACTGTTGTGGCCTTAATACCCCCCCCCCTCCTCCCACGGTTGTATCCACTACAGCTGTATCCAGGGGACGTTCCATTGTATGTCTCTCATGACATTTAGTGTAGTGTACATGGGACCGTCCCCCCCCCCCAAGCTACAGCTCGTCCTCCCCAAGTTACAGCTCGTCCTCGTCCCCCCCAAGTTACAGCTCGTCCTCCCCAAGTTACAGCTCGTTCTCGTCCTCCCCAAGTTACAGCTCGTCCTCCCCAAGTTACAGCTCGTCCTCGTCCTCCTCAGCGTGAAGGGTCAAGTCGACCTCCTGCAGCTTAAGCAGATTAAAGCTTTCCAAAGTCCCCCTTTAACTAACTTTACGGCTCCAGATTTCAGACTTTCGTGTTAGACGGAAGACTTTACTCCATATTTTTGACCAATGGACATCAAAAATCATAATTTTGTCGTACGACCTGTGCCCTCGACCCATTAATTAGTTTAGTTCATTTATTATGGCCCTCGATCTTCATTTATTTTAGCCCTCGACCCCCATACTGTTCCCACTGTGGGGGGGGGGTGTCGTTAGTTTAGTTAAGGCCTAAGTAATTCTTTAAAAAAAAATTGGTGTTTCATCTCTTTTGTTTATTTTTTAATACATAAATATATTTGAAATATGAGCATTTAAATAAAATAAATACAGTCAAAACCTCTTACACAATACAACTGTTGTATAAAGATAAAGTAGAGTGCTGGCAGGAAGCACACAGCCTGTATGCGTACGCAGCTTCACATCCAGTGTTCTCTTGTCTTGACGCAAAAATTGGAAGCAAACGCAATCATTTACAGACAAAAGAAGATTCAAACAAAAGAATTTTCCAGGAAATTCAAGTCAGTCGACTGTGCTATTAAACGGAAGGACTCGCTTTTAAATTTACATATCCTCAGTCTTTCCTGACATTTGGCCAGGGTTTCTTCTGGGGGTCTGCTAGTAGCATGGGGGTACTTCACTAGTTCCTGGCTCTGGGGGTCTGCTAGTAGCAGGGGGTACTTCACTAGTTCCTGGCTCTGGGGGTCTGCTAGTAGCAGGGGGTACTTCACTAGTTCCTGGCTCTGGGGGTCTGCTAGTAGCATGGGGGTACTTCACTACTTCCTGGCTCAGGGGGTCTGCTAGTAGCATGGGGGTACTAGTTCCTGGCTCTGGGGGTCTGCTAGTAGCATGGGGGTACTAGTTCCTGGCTCAGGGGGTCTGCTAGTAGCATGGGGGTACTAGTTCCTGGCTCAGGGGGTCTGCTAGTAGCATGGGGGTACTAGTTCCTGGCTCAGGGGGTCTGCTAGTAGCATGGGGGTACTAGTTCCTGGCTCAGGGGGTCTGCTAGTAGCATGGGGGTACTAGTTCCTGGCTCAGGGGGTCTGCTAGTAGCATGGGGGTACTAGTTACTGGCTCAGGGGGTTTGCTAGTAGCATGGGGGTACTAGTTCCTGGCTCAGGGGGTTTGCTAGTAGCATGGGGGTACTAGTTCCTGGCTCTGGGGGTCTGCTAGTAGCATGGGGGTACTAGTTCCTGGCTCAGGGGGTCTGCTAGTAGCATGGGGGTACTTCACTAGTTCCTGGCTCAGGGGGTCTGCTAGTAGCATGGGGGTACTTCACTAGTTCCTGGCTCTGGGGGTTTGCTAGTAGCATGGGGGTACTAGTTCCTGGCTCTGGGGGTCTGCTAGTAGCATGGGGGTACTAGTTCCTGGCTCTGGGGGTCTGCTAGTAGCATGGGGGTACTAGTTCCTGGCTCTGGGGGTCTGCTAGTAGCATGGGGGTACTTCACTAGTTCCTGGCTCAGGGGGTCTGCTAGTAGCATGGGGGTACTAGTTCCTGGCTCTGGGGGTCTGCTAGTAGCATGGGGGTACTAGTTCCTGGCTCAGGGGGTCTGCTAGTAGCATGGGGGTACTAGTTCCTGGCTCAGGGGGTCTGCTAGTAGCATGGGGGTACTAGTTCCTGGCTCAGGGGGTCTGCTAGTAGCATGGGGGTACTAGTTCCTGGCTCAGGGGGTCTGCTAGTAGCATGGGGGTACTTCACTAGTTCCTGGCTCTGGGGGTCTGCTAGTAGCATGGGGGTACTTCACTACTTCCTGGCTCAGGGGGTCTGCTAGTAGCATGGGGGTACTTCACTAGTTCCTGGCTCTGGGGGTCTGCTAGTAGCATGGGGGTACTAGTTCCTGGCTCAGGGGGTCTGCTAGTAGCATGGGGGTACTAGTTCCTGGCTCTGGGGGTCTGCTAGTAGTATGGGGGTACTTCACTAGTTCCTGGCTCTGGGGGTCTGCTAGTAGTATGGGGTACTTCACTAGTTCCTGGCTCTGGGGGTCTGCTAGTAGCATGGGGGTACTAGTTCCTGGCTCAGGGGGTCTGCTAGTAGCAGGGGGGTACTAGTTCCTGGCTCAGGGGGTCTGCTAGTAGCATGGGGGTACTAGTTCCTGGCTCAGGGGGTCTGCTAGTAGCATGGGGGTACTTCACTAGTTCCTGGCTCTGGGGGTCTGCTAGTAGCATGGGGGTACTTCACTAGTTCCTGGCTCTGGGGGTTTGCTAGTAGCATGGGGGTACTTCACTAGTTCCTGGCTCTGGGGGTTTGCTAGTAGCATGGGGGTACTTCACTAGTTCCTGGCTCAGGGGGTTTGCTAGTAGCATGGGGTACTAGTTCCTGGCTCAGGGGGTTTGCTAGTAGCATGGGGGTACTTCACTAGTTCCTGGCTCAGGGGGTCTGCTAGTAGCATGGGGGTACTTCACTAGTTCCTGGCTCTGGGGGTTTGCTAGTAGCATGGGGGTACTTCACTAGTTCCTGGCTCTGGGGGTCTGCTAGTAGCATGGGGGTACTTCACTAGTTCCTGGCTCAGGGGGTTTGCTAGTAGCATGGGGGTACTTCACTAGTTCCTGGCTCTGGGGGTCTGCTAGTAGCATGGGGGTACTTCACTAGTTCCTGGCTCAGGGGGTTTGCTAGTAGCATGGGGGTACTTCACTAGTTCCTGGCTCTGGGGGTCTGCTAGTAGCATGGGGGTACTTCACTAGTTCCTGGCTCTGGGGGTCTGCTAGTAGCATGGGGGTACTTCACTAGTTCCTGGCTCAGGGGGTCTGCTAGTAGCATGGGGGTACTTCACTAGTTCCTGGCTCAGGGGGTTTGCTAGTAGCATGGGGGTACTTCACTAGTTCCTGGCTCTGGGGGTTTGCTAGTAGCATGGGGGTACTTCACTAGTTCCTGGCTCAGGGGGTCTGCTAGTAGCATGGGAGTACTTCACTAGTTCCTGGCTCAGGGGGTCTGCTAGTAGCATGGCTACTTCACTAGTTCCTGGCTCTGGTGCTCTGCTAGTAGCATGACTACTTCACTAGTTCCTGGCTCTGGTGCTCTGCTAGTAGCATGGCTACTTCACTAGTTCTTTAAATTATGGAATGGAAGTTTCACTACTCCGCATGACGAAGGTTTAGGACAGACAGGACACCACTATCGCAACTATCATCCTACAACTACACTTAGGTAATTATACGTAGCTAATTACACGCGCGCCCTCACACCACATTCCCCCCCCCCCCCCCCGCACGCACCAAACAGAAGATCGGCCAGTTACATTCCCCATTCAAAATATCAGCAAAGGGGGAACAAAAGGAATTCTTATTACGTTGCACGACAAAAAATAGCCGCAAATCATTACATAAACCACAGTGACGAGGGGGATTAACTCTCCCCCAGCGGCGGTCACAAGAACGAACTCTTCCCACCCGCCCGGGGGACTTCGACGGTCGACCTTTTGTCCATAAAACGCGACCCGCTTCCAGTAGGCGGGAGCGGGTCGCGTCTATTCCTGCCCGCCCTCTCCTGCCCGCCGTTGCTCAAACAACCAGACGTGTCAGGAGAGAATACACAAAAAAGGTGACTGATAGTTGAGCACATCCGGCTGATTAAATACAGCGGCCTGATGGATTCCCATGATCGCTGCCGGGGGCTATGGACATGTGTGTATCTAACGGCTTGGGTGGGGGGAGGGGATGGGAGGGATGGAGGGGAGGGAAGGGGGGGGGGGGGGGGGGGGAGGAAGGAGGGGGGCAACAAGTGGCCGTGCCGCCCCCTCCTGACCCCCGCTCGCCCCCCCCCCCCCTCCCTCACCCCCTTAGACAAACCATGGTGCGTGGTTCATCGCGGATCATCTCAAGCCGACAAGAACGGGTATATTTACGAAGTCAGTCACGTTGTATTTTTTTGGTTTATTTTTACGTGATCGTTACCGCTAGTCTGCGGTCATGCGGGTGTGTACTGTGCAGCTCGAGCACAGGTGTTGTGCCTGCCTCACAGGTGTTCATGACGCAGACTTCGTCACACACAGCTATCTCTTATTTCCTGGAAAAGGAGTCTTCGATATAAAGCTACAGTGGATAATGTGTAGAACAATTTTTTGTTTAATCAGTCGAGGTTTAAGTTCTTGGTAGTTGAGGCGAGGCTCAATAACGGGGCTCTCTCAGCCGGTTTGCTGGTGAGGGAACAAGCGGGGTGCCGCAGGGCCTATAACCCGCCAAACACACACCGAAACTACGACGTTGGTACAACGTTCGAACAAGTTTTAACACCACCTAACCAGTTATAACAACCAATATATCAAGTTGTAACAACGTTCCAATACGTCATAAACACATTAAGCCAAGATGTAACAACTTTATTACAAGTTGTTACAAGCGGAAAATAGAGACAGTTTCGGTTTGTGTTTCCAGGGAATGGGGACCAATAATATTCATACCTGCAGACGAATTGCCAGAGAAAACGGGCTCCTTTGCGTCCCTGTTTTGCAAATGATGCAAAGCAAAGGAAAAGAATTAGAACATAAGATTGCTGGAGGTTACAGGGAGACCTACACGGGCTACAGAGGTGGTTTGAAAGATGGTTGTTAGACTTTAATCATGATAAATGCAAGTAATTAGGATAGCATTAGAAGAAAAAATACCCCGAGGACATTACAGGTTAAAATGGAATCTGAGAAAAAAAAGACAACATCTGGGAGGATATATAACCCCAAACATGACTCTTAGGGAAATTATTAATCCAAATTTGACGATTATTTGATAGCCTTTAGGAGCCAAGACAGCCAAGGTAGTCCTTTAGGAAACTGTATGTAGCCTACATAAGACTACGACAGTTTATCACTGTTGACAAACTGCAGTTACAAGTAGTCAGAAACATGCAATCATATCTCCCGTGTCTTCTCTCTTCGAATGACTTAAAGGTTTAGCTATTTCGGTCTTTCCTCGTAGCTCATACCTGCCAGCTCTGGGACTAGTCTCACAGCAAAGCTCTGAACTCTTTCCAGCTTGGGTCGAAGCCGAGGCCTTGTTCAATATGAAACATTCTAATCCAATAACTCAATATGCAAGTTTAAAATCAAATTCGACGCAAAACAAAGGTAAATACGCCATTGCATTCAACAACTAACAGGAAAGACGGGGCTAGGGAGCTAGAGCCCGGCCTCTGCAAGTACATCCAGGTTATAGTATATTAGGTGAGTCCCACGTGCCTCGTGAAACCCCTTGGCAGAAAAGTCCTCGTCTCGTTAAAGACAAACTCAAGCTGGAAATAATTCAGAGCTTTGCTGTGAGACTAGTCCCAGAGTTGGCAGGTATGAGCTACGAGGAAAGACCGAAATAGCTAAATCTTTACGTCATTCGAAGAAAGAAGACACTGGAGATATGATCACCAAATGAAAGGTACTCCGGAGACTAAATACGGCAGACACGGAGATATAGTAGTTTGCATAGGTGGTGTACGGCCAGGGGGGGAACACAGATGGAAACTAACTAACAGGGGGGACACAGATGGTAGGTTTAATTTGGGAAAGTATCCAAATTAAGCCACAGACACGTATAAAGAATTTTGAATTTTGAATTTTTGAATTTTGAATGACCTCACCCGCTTGACTCCTGCCCCGCCTCACCCGCTTTTGTTCCTACTATTTCCCATGTTCGCTGCTGACACCTATTGACACAAGGCCCGCCACTCCTCCTCGCAGCCTCGCCTCCCGCCACAAAAATCCAATAAATCTGTGTGCTGGAGCAACGGCTCCAGCTGCAACCGCCTAAAAGGCAAATGTGAACATTCGGAACTGGTCCCAAATCTTTTTCCGGTGCAGAGGAAGTGGCTGACCAACACGTGGTCCCCGGAGTGCCCTCCTGGTCCCCGCTCTCTCACATGCTTTGGGGATTTGGTTGACAATTCTCAACAAATATAAAGGAAATGAGTTACTCGTGGATTCTAGGTTAGGATTCGAGGTTATGATAATTCTAGTTTGGCTCAGGCGACGAGAAACAAAATGGATGTACAACAGGTTTGTTGAGATTTTGGTGGGCCATATTCAGGTCGATTTAGCAATCCAAAGTACGACAAAACTAAACGTTTTTTGAAGGTCTAGATGGAGAGATTTATTGCAGAAATTAACCCTTGAGTGAATGGTACCTTGTGTTGTGAAAGTTCCACCTAGTGTAAATAATACTAGTCTATGGTATATCTGGCATTTAAAGACCTCGTTTTGAGTTCTCAACGTAGATGCAAAGGAAACAACTAAACACTACAGGCAGGTAAACCAATATATATTCCAATTTGCTGGACTAGAAATGGGCTAAACCAAGAAAATAAATACGGAATACGAGATGACAATCCTCATTGATTTTCAGCGCTGCTCTGAAGCCCACAACGGCCACCCCATCCGCCCTCGCAATCTAATATATATATATATATATATATATATATATATATATATATATATATATATATATATATATATATATATATATATATATATATATATATATATATATATATATATATATATATATAATTCCTATTTTCCTATTTAAGTGTTCTCCCGTGTGCTGTCTAGTACACTGTGCGCTGTATGGCGCTGCTCCTCTGCGCTGAATCTTCTCACTATTTTGCATCATCAGTAAATATTGATAGGCGTGAGCCTATTTATTATTTATGAGCCTATTGCTGGTCGTTTACCCGAGTGTCTTTCTACTTACCTAGTTGTATTCACCTAGTTGTTCTTGCAGAGTCGAGCATGGGATCCTAAGTCCCGCCTTTCGACCGTCATTAGTTCAGTGCCGGGACTCATTTCCCTCTTTTTCTTGTTATATTTACATTTAACACTATATATATCAAATTAGCTTCAATAACATTCTCGTCTAGTTCGTTCTAACCATTTACAACTTAGAAAAAAGTTCTTTCTGACATCCGTGTGGCTCATCTGTGTTTCCAGTTGTCAATTATGTCCTCTCGTTCTGCCGTTCCTTAATATGTACATTGCTTCTTATACTTACTCGTGTTGAACTCCAGTAGTCATTTCTCTGACCATCTCTGCAGGTTGTTCAAGACATCTTGGAGGATCCTACAGTCCTCATCAGTCACAACTCGTCTCATTAATTTGACATCATCCGCAAACGACATATAGGACTCGACTTCTGTAGACATGTCGACTTCTGTAGACATGTCGACTTCTGTTGACATGTCTTTCACGTCTATTAGAAATAGAACCGGTCCCAGCACCGATTCTTGAGGTACTCCACTCGTTACCGTTTGCCAATCCGTCTTCTCGCCCGTTACTCTTACTATCAGGGTTTGGGACATTTTTCTTAGCTCAAATGGAAACAGTCTCTCGTGGGATGAAACGTGTCAGGGACGACTCTTCGTGTAGTGAATGGACAGTTTTCTGAGCTGGACTGGAAGGATAGATTGGAGACACTATCTTGCACTTCAGCGGAAACTATGATGAGTCTTTTGGGCTCGACTGGGAGGATAGTCTACCTGGATGGATTACAACCCTTCAAGACAGAGACTGTCTTTCCACTCCCGGACACCATAATTCCAGTCGAAGGCAGACTGGAAAAATAGTCTCCTAGGATGGATGTGGAAAATAATTTTCTGTACTTCATGGCAAGGATCTATAGACCCTCGAGTTGCGAGAAAAGTGACATTCCCAGGCCCTGGGCGGACATCATCTGAACTCGGCCGGGCCAAGGGAACGATCTCCTAGACCGGGCCGCGAGACATACTGGCATCTCGACAAATACCTTCTCCAGGGGTGTAGAGGGAACACTGTACTCCTCCGGGATGGCCATTTCAGCGCTATATGCCTTTATTTGCACCTCTCTTGCGGCTCCCGCCCGCCCTCACACCCGCCGCCCTATTCCCGCCCAGCGCCGGGGAAACCTTCATTTTAGATCCTCTGCCGCGCCGACAGATCTCTCACCGACACCAGGAAGCTCTTGCCTGCCCCCCATAAACATGTTCCAGCCTCTCAGGGGCCTCACTTTCCCCACCTCCTCAAGCCTTTCCCCTTCCCCCTTTCCCCAAAAGTAAGCTGGGACGCGAAGAACTTCCGTCCGCTCTCTCTCTCTCTCTCTCTCTCTCTCTCTCTCTCTCTCTCTCTCTCTCTCTCTCTCTCTCTCTCTCTCTCTCTCTCTCTCTCTCTCTCTCTCTCTCTCACCTCTCTCTCACCTCTCTCTCTCTCTCTCTCTCTCTCTCTCTCTCTCTCTCTCTCTCTCTCTCTCTCTCTCTCTCTCTCTCTCTCTCTCTCTCTCTCTCTCTCTCACCTCTCTCTCTCACCTCTCCCATCCCACCTCTCCCATCCCACCTCTCCCCTCCCAGGCCCAACTCGCCCTCTCGGGGGCCTCGCCGCCTGTACCCAGCATTGATATATGCTCCGTGAAATTCAACGCTGCTGAATTGGCCGCACGCTCTTTGGCGCGTTAATGTGTTCATAACGGCGGTGATTAACGGCAGCGCTGTAACAAGCGTGACCCGCCGCTGTGGCCCGCCAGGAGACGTAGCTAGACCTTGAGAGAGAGAGAGAGGAGACCCCTGCCAGGTCAAGGTAGGAGACCCTCCCAGACCAAGGCAGGGGTCGCTGAGGGGAAAATTGCCACCATCTGACACTGGAAAACTTCTCTCTTAATTAACTTGTTTTTCTTCTTCAAATACACGACTTGTTTGGGAACATTTACAGGGTGTAGATGTGTGGCGATTTACAGTCCTTCTTTCCTCTTCCTTTTCTGCCCTTAGCTCGGGCCTTCCCTGTCCCTGACTCGTCCCTCTCCTGTCCCTGACTCGTCCCTCACCTGTCCCTGACTCGTCCCTCACCTGTCCCTGACTCGTTTTTCCCTTGCCTAGCCTCGTCCAGGTGGCCAGCGTGGCTCGCCTCTCACAAGGTGAGTGAGTTGTGTGTCACTTGGGACTGACCAGCGGGGCTCCTCGGTGGGTTAGTGAACTGAACTCCTGAGCTTGAACAGAAATGTTGTTGTTTTAGGTTCAGCTACTCGGAATAAGAAGTTGCAAGTAGCACGGGCTATGGTGAGCCCGTCGTGGATATTTACCTGGCACAGGAGCGGGGCTGTAACTGTAGAGCAGGAAGACTGGAGACAGTAGAGGCTCAAGGGTAGTCAGTCTACTTAATTTGAGAGTAATGTAGGTTTAATAAGTGATGTTTTCTCTGTTACTAATCTTTCAGCGTCTTGGTATAATTGCTAATGTGTCCGGGATCATTAGGCCGTCAAGTTTTGTTTTTTTTTATTTCAAGGGTAAAAATGTGAATACTCACCTAATTGTACCTGTAATAGAGCTTTAGCTCATTGTTCCCGCTTCTAAACCTTCAAATTAACTGAGTACAGGTTCCCGAGCCTTTTGGTCTCTGTCATATATATATATATATATATATATATATATATATATATATATATATATATATATATATATATATATATATATATATATATTTATTCACAATTCTGATAATCGTCTTTTTCTAATTGTGTCTGTGGCGCATTAGTGTACGTACATATTTCTTCTGCAATTTATTATCCATTTCCTCGGGGATTTTGTATGTGGTTATCATGTCATCCTTGACGCCACTATCTTCCAGAGACTTGACATTTAATTTCTTTTGTCTTTAACCACAACTTGTACCTCTCGTCTCGTGTACTAGTCTGGCGTCATACCTTTGGACTTTCTCCACCCTGAGAAAATCCAGTAAAAGTCATCTTCTTGAGAACTTCTTGCGTGGTGTCATGATGAGGGTTCGAACCTGAATACTAGGCTCGAATTCTGGCACACACATTGTTTGGCAGAATAATGTGATTCGACGCGGGAGTGGGTCTGACGTGTGTTATGTAAAGTCTTGTAAAATTCCTCCCTCACATTTCTGAAAAGTTGAAAAGTGTGTGTGTGTGGGTTAAGCTAACACGCACTGCTAATGATATCCGCTCGATAAAGGCTTCGATGGACAGGATATCACACCCAGGGGCCGGATTCACGAAAGCACTTACGCAAGCACTTACGAACGTGTACATCTTTCCTCAATCTTTGACGGCTTTGGTTACATTTATTAAACAGTTTACAAGCATGAAAACTTCCCAATCAACTGTTGTTATTGTTATAAACAGCCTCCTGGTGCTTCGGAGCTCATTAACTGTTTAATAATTGGAAACAAAGCCGCCAAAGATTGAGACAAGATGTACAGGTTCGTAAGTGTTTGCGTAAGTGCTTTCGTGAATCTGGCCCCAGGCTGTCTGCCTTTTCCTTTTATGGATTTTCTCTCCCATTTTGTATCCTTGTATCCACCCTTCCTGTTCCCAGCACTCGGCTTTACCTGTTCCCATCACTCGGCTTTATTACCTTGCATGTTGTTGATTTTAAATCTAGGTGCCATTTGGTGGACCATTTATTGCCATTTATTTAGCTCGTCCTGTAGTTTCCTGCAGTCGTCCACTGCTTTTATCCTCGTAAAGTTTCGCATTGGCAAATATCGATAGGAATCGTTCTGTCCTTTCAGTGGAGCCGGTCGGCCGAGCGGACAGCACACTGGACTTGTGATCCTGTGTTTGATCCCGGGTGCCGGCGAGAAACAATGGGCAGAGTTTCTTTCACCCTATGCCCCAGTTACCTAGCAGTAAAATAGGTACCTGGGTATTAGTCAGCTGTCACAGGCTGCTTCCTGGGGGTGGAGGCCTGGTCGAGGACCGGGCCGCGGGGACACTAAAGCCCCGAAATCATCTCAAGATAACCTCAAGAATCTCAGGAAGTCACTTACATAGGATAACACAAATTACCTATCCTGTCCCACCATATTTCTCCAGCTTGTGCTCTCTTATCTGTCATCCTTAAGGAAGCTTCAAGTTAGGCAAGATTTGCCATCTTGTAACCCATCCTGTTGATGATATTTAAGGCCTCTTATCCTGATGTTGGACTAGTTGTTGTTACAAGTTTTTCCATCTTGTTACAAGCGTTATAGACTTGTTACAAGCTGGAGTGCACAGGACACAGCCTGTAAAGCCTTCTATCTGTTTTTCTTGTTGTAAATTGACATTATATTTTCCGTTTTCCAGCTTTCGGGTAGTTCTCTTGTTTCCACTAACCTACTATATATCACAGTAAGCATGCAGCCAGCACAGGTCCCCTTTTTGGTATATAAAGTCACATCATCCTACCTTGTTCCACAGTGTGTGTGTGTGTGCGTGTGTGTGTGCGTGTGTGTGTGTGTGTGTGTGTGTGTGTGTGTGTGTGTGTGTGTGTGTGTGTGTGTGTGTGTGTGCGTGTGTGTGTGCGTGTGTGTGTGTGTGTGTGTGTGTGTGTGTGTGTGTGTGTGTGTGTGTGTGGGTGTGTGTGTGTGTGTGTGTGTGTGTGTGTGTGCGTGTGTGTGTGTGTGTGTGTGTGTGTGTGTGTGTGTGTGTGTGTGTGTGTGTGTGCGTGTGTGTGTGTGTGTGTGTGTGTGTGTGTGTCTGTGTGTCTGTGTGCTCGTTTGGCGTTCATTGGTTCATTGCATTTAGTCAACACCTAAACCTCTAGTCTCGTTTCATGTGAGCTCTCTGGGAACATTTGAATTATAATGTTACAAAACACCCATTGAGGTAGATCAGATAATTCCTCATCATTAGAGTGCTTCAGTCATCCTGCACACCCGATACTTATAAACATCAAATTGGAATACTTTTTTTGTATTTATTGAGCAAACATCTTTCTGCGACAAATATAGTGATTGCCATGGTTGGGGTGTGTAGTGAACGCCATGGCAATGATGGTAGTTGAGGACCATGCTAGCCTTTTGAGGGGTTACCTTGAGGTTACCTTGAGGTGCTTCCGGGGCTTAGCGTCCCTGCGGCCCGGTCGTCGACTAGGCCTCCTGGTTGCTGGACTGTGTAGTCCAGGGGGAGGGGTGTAGTAGCGTTTTCAAAGCTAGAGTTTGGTATTAAGAGCCAGGGTAGAGCATCGAGAGGCCAGGATAGAGCAGGAAAGAGCCCTGGCGTTGATGGCTCTGATAGGAAATATATGGCATTAAGAGGCTGTGGTAGGAGCTTTGATGACGGTAGCAGTCTGTGGGTATCACACGGCCGCACACACAACAGTCGTCCAGATCACCAAGGGTCCACATCTGCAAAAGTAGGGATCGAGGCTTGGAGTTCTTGCAGTTACATACTCATTTCTTAGACTCCGTCCATTATCAAGGACTTCTGCCAGCCATACGTGACTTGAGTTTCCTCAAAAGAGACTTAGAAGGATGAAAATGGAAGCGAACAGGTGAGATGATTTGACGGGCGGATAATCTTCAATAGGGGGCCTCGTAGCCTGGTGGATAGCGCGCAGGACTCGTAATTCTGTGGCGCGGGTTCGATTCCCGCACGAGGCAGAAACAAATGGGCAAAGTTTCTTTCACCCTGAATGCCCCTATTACCTAGCAGTAAATAGGTACCTGGGAGTTAGTCAGCTGTCACGGGCTGCTTCCTGGGGGTGGAGGCCTGGTCTAGGACCGGGCCGCGGGGACACTAAAGCCCCGAAATCATCTCAAGATAACCTCAAGATAGAAGAAGGGGTTACTGAAGGATTCCTGGTGTCGTCGAGGGGTTGACTCTACTCCCCCTTGATAGAGCTCCCCAGTGGTCAGGGGGAGAGGTGGGACCGCCCCCTAGTGGGTAAGGAAGGGTGGGCCGCTCCTTATAGTGGGTAAGGAAGGGTGGGCGTGGAGTGCAAGCTGAGACAGGTCGACCAGGAGCCAATATAGCTTTTTCTTCTGTCCCATGACTTGTAAAGAAGACTAATTGTCGTGTCACAACGGTGGGCTTGCTGGTGCCCCGCTGTGGCTCACGCCTCACTCACACCTAATACTCACACCTCATCCTTCCTCCCCCTCCCCCTACCTTACACCCCCACCTCTTATACTCACTCCTTTCAAACCCCCCTCACACCTCCTTACGTCCTACTCCAACTCCTCACACCCACTTCTTTCATATATATTTTACCTGTTCTTCCTACCTGGTGTCGTGCTTTGAGGTGGAGAGTGCCACCCCGCCCACCTGCAACCACCCGCCCCACCGCCAGTAAGCCACCCACCCCGCCCACCGCCACCCGGCCAACCGCCCCGCCCGCGAACAAAGCCACCCAGACCTGCAGGCTGCTGATAAGCCACCCAGACACTGACACCCGCGGAAGGAAATTAGGGCACGAAGTTCCTTTTTTTTGGCTGCCAGAGGAGGGGAGGGAAAGGAAGATGGGGAAGGGTTGATGGGGCTGTGAGGTGATTGATGGGGCTGGGAGGTGGTGTTGGGGGAGCTGTGAGGTGATTGATGGGGCTGGGAGGTGGTGTTGGGGGGGGCTGTGAGGTGATTGATGGGGCTGGGAGGTGGTGTTGGGGGAGCTGTGAGGTGATTGATGGGGCTGGGAGGTGGTACGGGGGCTGTGAGGTGATTGATGGGGGCTGTGAGGTGGTTGATGGGGGCTTGGGAGGTGGTGTTGGGGCTGTGAGGTAATTGATGGAGGCTGTGAGGTGATTGATGAGGCTGGGAGGTCTTGGGGGGGGCTGGCTATGCACGATGGGTGATGATGTTCATAGATGGTGGGGGGAGCTGTGAGTCCTCATTTTGGACTATGAGGAGGCGGTGAGATGTGAGAGGACGGCTCTGGTCTTAAAAAATAGTACTCACGCTAGCTCTCTGTGGGTTGGCTGGTACTACACTCACCCCTCACGCCTCGGGAGGGGTGAGGGGATGTTAGGGGTCCTCTGGTGTGATGTGTCTGGGTATTGTAACTGGAGCTTTGATTACAGTTCTTGGGGACCTCCGAATTTGGGACTTGGTCTTGCCCTGTGTGTGTGTGGGACCTGGCCTTGCCCTGTGTGTGTGTGGGACCTGGCCTTGCCCTGTGTGTGTGTGGGACCTGGCCTTGCCCTGTGTGTGTGTGGGACCTGGCCTTGCCCTATGTGTGTGTGGGACCTGGCCTTGCCCTGTGTGTGTGTGGGACTTGGCCTTGCCCTGTGTGTGTGTGGGACTTGGCCTTGCCCGGTGTGTGTGTGGGACTTGGTCTTGCCCTGTGTGTGTGTGGGACTTGGCCTTGCCCTGTGTGTGTGTGGGACTTGGTCTTGCCCTGTGTGTGTGTGGGACTTGGCCTTGCCCTGTGTGTGTGTGGGACTTGGCCTTGCCCTGTGTGTGTGTGTGGGACTTGGTCTTGCCCTGTGTGTGTGTGGGACTTGGCCTTGCCCTGTGTGTGTGTGGGACTTGGCCTTGCCCTGTGTGTGTGTGGGACTTGGTCTTGCCCTGTGTGTGTGTGGGACTTGGTCTTGCCCTGTATGCGTCTGCACCGTCGTCGCAGCGCTTAGGTCTGGCTGTGATGTACTGCTATCAATGGCAATAATAACATCCAGGAATTACTTTGAAATATTTTGCCCAGACCACACACTAGAAGGTGAAGGGACGACGACGTTTCGGTCCGTCCTGGACCATTCTCAAGTCGATTGTGTGATTGAGAATGGTCCAGAACGGACCGAAACGTCGTCGTCCCGTCACCTTCTAGTGTGTGGTCTGGTCAACATACTTTAGCCACGTTATTGTGACTCATCGCCTGCATTTGAAATATTTATTTATTGGAGGATTTTTATCAGTTCTATCTTAATATTTTTACTTCCGAATTATATTTTACTTGTATTTTATTTAATGTAGTTATTTAGAGTGGATTTTATCGCGTTACTAAAGTGTAATTGACCTCGTTCATATGGTTCCTG